>NW_024750408.1:0-53155 GCF_018991925.1 Homarus americanus
GGTCCATGAACCGGGGTGTGAGGCCGTGCTCCCCTTATGTGACATGACCGGGGTGTGAGGGCCAGAGCACCCAGTCAGTGACATGACCCAGGTGTGAGGACAGGACCCCTCACCCCATGACCCGGAGTGTGAGGGCCGGGAAACCCTTCAGTACCATGAACAGAAGTGTGAGGCCGGGCACTTTAGTGCCATGAACCGGGGTGTGAAGGCCAGCACCCTTTCAGTTCCATGAAGCAGGGTGTGACGGCCGGGCACCCCATCAGTGCCATCAACCGTGGTGTGAGGCCAGGAACCCCATCAGTGCCATGACCCGGGGTGTGAGGCCGGGCTCCGCTTCAGTGCCATGACTCGGGATGTGAGGACAGGCACCCCCTCAGTGACATGACCAAGGGTGTGAGGGCAGGAGCCCCTTCAGCACCATGAACACAGGTGTGAGGCCAGAACCCAGTGACATGACCCGGGGTGCAGGACCAGGCACCCCTCCACACCATGACCCAGAGTATGAGGCCAGTCACCCCAGTGCCATGAACCAGGGGTGAGGCAGGCACACATAAGTGCCATGCCAGGTGCTAGTGCCAGGCACCCCCACCACCATAACCCAGGTGTGGCCGGACACCCATTCAGTGCCATGAACCAGGGGTGTACCACACCCCAACACCAACACAGGGCTTCGCTCATTCAGTGCCATGAATCAGGGTGTAAGAGGCCTGGCTCGATTTCAATGCCATTAATCGGGTGTGAGGGCCGGGCACCCCATCAGCACAATGAACCTGGGTGCGAGGGCCAGGCACCCCTTCAGTGCCATGGAAGCAGGAGGTGTGAGGCAGGGGCACCCTTATAGTGTTATGAACCGGGGTCGAGGGCAGGCACCTTCAGTGCACTGACCCAGGGTGTGAGGGCCAGGCACCCTTCAATGCCATGAAACAGGGGTGTGAACACGGCACCCCTACACTGTGACAAGTTGTGAGGGCCAGGCACCCTCAACTGAGACGGTGTGAGGGGCGGCCACCCCTCAGCACCATGGCCCATGGTGTGAGGGCAGACACCAATTCAGTGACATGAACCGGGTGTGACGGCCAGGCACCCACAGTGACATGAACAGGTGTGAGGCTGGGCACCTTCAGTGCATGACCCGGGGTGCGAGGCCAGGCACCCCTTCAATAACAGCCCAGGTTTGAGCCTGCTCACCACTCTAGCACCATGACATCGAGCGTGAGGCCAGGCACCCCTTCAGCACCATGACCGGAGTGAGGCTTGGCCCATTCACTACATGAACAGGGTGTGAGGGCCAGGCACCATCAGTGCCATGAAACAGGATCTGGAGCCAGGCACCCACATGCACCAAACCCGGTGTGAGGTCAGCACCCTCCAGCACCATGAATCACGATTGAGGCCAGGCACCCATTCAGCAACATCACCCGGGGTGACGGGGCAACCATTTCAATGACATGAACCAGGGTGTGAAAGCCAGGCACACCCAGCACCATGAACAGGGTGTGAGGACAGGCACCCCTTCAGTGCCAGACCTGGGTGTGAGCCGGTCACTCCTTCAATAACATAACCCAGGTGTCAACGGGCACAGATTCAGTGACATGACCACGGGGTGCCACGGCCAGGAACCCCTCCACACATGACCAGGAGTGTGAGGCCAGGCACCCTTCAGCACCATGAACCGGGATGTGACGGCCGGACACCCATCAGGACATGAACAGGGGTGTCACGGCCAGGAACCCTTCAGTGACATGAAGTGTGAGCCCAGGCACCCCTACATTACATGAACTTGGGTGCAGGGCCGTGCACCCCCACACCATGACCAGGGTGAATCCGAGCACCCTCAACACCATGACCCAGGGTGTAATGGCCGGGCACCTTCACATGACGCGGGGTTTCAGGGCCTGGCTCATTCCAGTGCTGAATCGTGTGGTCCAGGCACCCTTGAGCACCATGACCGGGGTGTTGGGGCTTGGCTCGATTCACTGCCATGAATCGGGGTGTGAGGCCTGGCTCGATTTCAGTGCCATGAATCAAGGTGTAGGGGCCGGGTACCCCATCAGCACCATGACCCGGGGTGTGAAGGCCAGGCACCCCTCACACCATGTCAGGTGTGAGGGCCGGACACTCATTCAGTGACATGACCCAGGGGTGACGGCCGGGCACCCTTTCAGTGACATGACCCGGGGTGTGAGGGCAGTCACTCCTTCAATGACATGACCCACAGTGTCAGGGCCAGGCACCACAGTGACATGACCAGGGTGCCAGGGCACACCATGACCCGGTGTGAGGCCAGGCACCTTCAGTGCCATGAACCCGGGGTGTGACGGCCGGGCATCTTCAATGCCATGAACCGGGGTGTGAGGGCCGGGCACCCTTTCAGTGCCATGAAGCAGGGTGTGAAGGCAGCACCCCAGAATGCTATGAACCGGGGTGTGAGCCGTGCACCCCTTCACATGACCCAGGGTGTGAGGGCCAGGCACCCCTCCAGCATGACCCGGAGTGTGAGGGCCGGGCACCCCTTCAGTGCTATGAACCCGGGGTGTGAGGGCCGGGCACCCCTTCAGTGCCATGAAGCGGGGTGTGGGCCCAGGCACCCCTTTAAGTCCAAGACCCGGGTGTGAGGGCCGTGTGCCCTTATTGACATGACCAGGGGTGTGAGGGCCGGGCACCCCTTTAATGACATGTCACGGGGTGTGAGGGCCGAGGATCCCTCCAGCACCATTACCCGAGTGTGACGGCCAGGCACCCCTTCAGTGCCATGAACCGGTGTGAGGGCCGGGCACCCTTCCAGCACCATGGCCCGGGGTGTGAGGGCCGGACACCATTTCAGTGACATGAACCGGGGTGTGAGGGCTGGGCACCCCTTTAGTGCCATGAAACAGGGTGTGAGGGCCGGGCACCCCTCAGTGCTGAATCGGGGTGTGAGGCCAGGCACCCCTTCACATGACCCGGGGTTTGAGGGCCTGGCTCGATTTCAGTGCCATGAATGGGCGTGTGAGGCCGGGCACCCCATCAGCACCATGACCCGGGGTGTGAAGGCCAGGCAACCCTCACACCATGTCCCGGGTGTGAGGGCCGGACACCCATTCAACATGACCCGGGGTGTGAGGGCCGGGCACCCTTCAGTGCCATGAAACAGGGGTGAGGGCCAACCCCTACATGCTGCGAACCGAGGTGAGGCCAGGCACCCCTTCACATGACAGGGGCGTGAGGCTGGGCACCCCATCAGTCTCATGAATCGGGGTGTGAGGGCAGGGCACCTTCAGTACCATGACCCGGGTGTTGGGGCACCCCATTCAGTGCTATGAATCGGGTGTGAGGGCCTGGCTCGATTTCAGCACCATGCCCCGGGGTGTGAGGGCCGGGCACCCCTTATTGACATGACCGGGTGAGAGGGCCAGGAACCCCTTCATGACCCGGGGTGAGGCCAAGGCACCCCTTCAGTGCCATGAACCGGGGAGTGAGGGCTGGGCTTCTTCAATGCTATGAAACGTGGTGTGAGGGCCGGGCACTCTACAGTGCCATGCCCCGGGCGTGAGGGCCGGGCACCTTCAGTAAATGACCCGGGTGTGAGGGCCAGGCACACCTCCCAACACCATGACCCGTAGTGTGAGGGCCGGGCACCTTCAGTGCCATGAACCGGGTGTGAGGCCGGGCACACCTTCAGTGCCATGAACCCGGGGTGTGAACAGGCACCCCTTTAGGACATGAACCTGGGGTGAGGGCACACCCCTCAAGCACATGACCCGGTGTGAGGCCTGGCACCCCTCCAGCATGTCCCGGTGTGAGGGCCAGACACCTACTCAAACATGACCTGGGGTGTGAGGCCGGGCACCACTTCATGACCTGGGGTGTGAGGGCCGGGCACCCCTTCAGCACCATGACCGGGTGTGGCCGGGCACCCCATCAGTGCCATGAACCGGGGTGAGGCCGGGCTCCCCTTCAGTGCCATGACACAGGTGAGGACGGGCACCCCTTCACGTGCCTGGGTTGAGGCCAGGCACCCCATCAGCACCATGAACCAGGGTGTGAGGGCCAGGCACCCCTTCCAGCACCATGACCCAGGTGTGGGGCGGGCACCCCATCAGTGCCATGACCAAAGGGTGGGTCGGGCACCACTTCAGTGCCATGAACCGGGTGTGAGGGCTGGCACCCCTTCACATGACCTGGTGTGTGAGGCCTGCACCCCTTCATGACCTGAGGTGTGGGGCCGGGCACCCTTCACATGAACTGGGGTGTGAGGCCGGGCCTTCAGCACCATGAAACGGGGTGTGAGGCCGGGCACCCCATCAGTGCATGAACAAGGGTGTGTGGCGGGCACCCCTTCACATGACCCGGTGTCAGGCCGGCACCCCTCAACATGACCTGGGTGACCCATTTCACATGACCCGGGGTGAGGGCCGGGCACCCCTTCACATTAACCCGGTGTCAGGGCCGACACCCCTTCACATGACAGGGGTGTAAGGGCGGGCACCTTCAGTGCCATGACCTGGGGTGTGAGGGCCGGACACCAATTCAGTGAAATGAACCGGTGTGAGGGCAGGCACCCTTCAGTGACATGACCCGGGGTGAGGCCGGGCACCCCCTCAGCAACATGACGGGGTGTGAGGCCTGCACCCCTCCAGCACCATCACCCGGAGTGTGAGGCCGGGCACCTCCAGCACCATGACCCGGTGGAGGGCCGGCCACCTCAGCACCATGGCCGAGGTGTGAGGGCCGGACACCCATTCAGTGTCATGACCCGGGGTGTGAGGCAGGGCACCCCTACAGTGACATGAACCGGTGTGTGAGGGCTGGGCACCCCTTCATGACCCGGGTGTAGGGCTGGGCACCCTTCAGTGCCCTGTCCCGGGGTAGGCCTGGGCACCCCTCCAGCACCATGCCTGGGGTGTGAGGGCAGGACACCCATTCAGTGACATGACCTGGGTGGAGGGCCGGGCACCCTTTCAGAGCCATGAAACGGGGTGTGAAGGCCTGCACCCTACAGTGCTGTGAACTGGTTGTGAGGGCTGGCACCCTTCACATGACCCGGGTGTGAAGGCCGGGCATCCCTCCAGCACCATGACTCTGGTGTGAAGGCTGGGCACCCCTTTCAGTGCAATGAAACAGGTGATGGCCGGGCACCCCACCAGTGCTGCGCGAACCGGTTTGAGGGGTCAGACCTCTGCACATGACGGGAGAGGCCTGGCCCGATTTCAGTGCCATGAATCGGTAGAGGCCGGGTACACCATCAGCACCATGACCCGGGTGGAAGACTGGGCACCCTCCAGCACCATGGACGGGGTGTGAGGGCCGACACCCATTCAGTGACATCACCCGGGTGGTGACGGCTGGGCACCCTATCAGTGCCATGAACTGGGAGTGAGGGCGGGCCCCTCTTCAGCCATGACCCGGGTTTGAGGCCCGGGCACCCTTTCAGTGACATGACCGGGGTGTGAGGGCCGGGCACCCTTTCAGTGTCATGAACGGGTGAGAGGGCTGGCACCTTAGTGCCATGAAACGGGGTGTGAGTGCCGGGCACCCTTACAGTGCTGTGAACCAGGGTGTGAGGGCTGGCACCTTCACATGACCCGGGGGTGTGAGGGCCGGGCACCCCTTCACATGACGCGGGAGGAGGGCAGGGCACCCCTTCAGCAGCATGACTCGGGGAGCGGGCACCCCACAGTGCATGAACGGGAGGAGGCCGTGCTCCCCTTCAGTGATATGACCCGGGTGTGAGGGCCGGGCACCCTTGCAGTGTCAATGAACGGGGTGGAGGGCAGGCACCCCTACGCTATGAAACGGGGTGAGAGCGGACACCCATACAGTGCTTGAACCAGGGGAGGGTCGGGCACCCCCGACATGACCCGGGTGTCAGGGCCAGGCATCCCTCCAGCGCCATGAACCGGGGTGTGAGGGCAGGGCACCCCACAGTGTTATGAATCGGGGTGTGAGGCCGGGCACCCCTTCACATGACCGGGGTGTAAGGGCTGGGCACCCCTTCAGTGCCCTGTCCTGAGAGGGCCGGGCACCCCTCCAGCACCACTGGCTCGGGGTGAGGGCCGGCACCCCTTTCAGAGCCGGGCACCCCTATAGTGCTTGAACCGGGTGAGGCCCGGGCACCCTTCACATGACCGGGTGAGGGCGGGCACCCTTTCAGAGCCATGAAACGGGGTGTGAAGGCCCGGCAATCACAGTGCAGAACTGGTTGAGAGGCCGGGCACCCCTTCACTTGACCCGGGGTGTGAAGGCCGGGCATCCCTCCAGCACCATGACTCGGGTGTGTGAAGGCCGGCACCCTACAGTGTCTGAAACGGGTGTGAAGGCCAGGCACCTCCAGTGTTGTAAACCGAGTGTGAGGGCTGGTACCCTTCACATGACCCGGGTGTGAGGGCCGGGCACCCTCACATGACCTGGGGGTGTGAGGGCTGGGCACCCCTTCAGCACCATAACTCAGGGTGTGAGGGCCGGCACCCCATCAGTGCCATGAACTGGGGAGGAGGGCTGGCCCCTTCAGTGCCATGACCTGTTGTGTGAGGCCCGGCACCTTTCAATGAAATGACCTGGGTGTGAGGGCCGGGCACCCTTCAGCACCATGACTCTGGGTGGAGGGCTGGCACCCATCAGTGCTATGAACCGGGGTGAGGGCTGGCACCCTTCAGTGACATAACCTGTGAGGGCTGGCACCCTTCAGCACCATGACTGGGTGGAGGCCGGGCACCCCATCAGTGCCATGAACCGGGGTGTGAAGACCGGGCACCCTCCAGCACCATGGCCTGGGTGTGAGGGCCGACACCCATTCAGTGACATGACCTAGGTGACGGTTGGCACCCCATCAGTGCCATGAACCGGGGAGTGAGGGCCGGCCCCCTTCAGTGCCATGACCTGGGGTTTGAGGACCGGCACCTTTCAGTGACATGACCCGGGGTGAGGGCCGGGCACCTCAGTGTCATGAACCAGGGTGTGGAGGGCTGGGCACCCTTTAATGCCATGAAACGGGGTGGAGCGGGCACCCTACAGTGCTGTGAACCAGGGTGAGGACTGCACCCTTCACATGACCCTCAAATAGGCTGGCACCCTTCACATGACCGGTGTGGAGGGCTGCACCCCATCAGTGCACAGAACCGGGGAGTGAGGCTGCTTTTTCAGAGCCATGACCTGGTTTGAGGCCGGGCACCCTTCAGTGCCAAGCAGAACTGGAGGTGAGGCGGGAACCTTTCAGTTATGAAACGGGTGAAGGCCGGGCACCCTATAGTGGAACTGGGTGTGAGGCCGGGCACTCTCACATGACCCGGGGTGGAGGGCCGGGCACCCCTTCAGCACCATGACTTGGGGTGTGAGGGGGCAACCTTTTCAGTGCCCTGAAGGGGTAAGGCCGGGCACACCTCAGTGCTGTGAACCAGAGGTGAGAGCGGGTACCACTTCACATGACCCGGGTGTGAGGGCGGGCACCCCTTCACATGACCTGTGTGAGGGGGCCAGGCACCCCTTCACATCCGGGTGTGAGGGCTACCCCATCAGTGCAAAGAAGAACTGGGAGTGAGGGCCGTGTTCCCTCAGTGCCATGACCTGGGTTTGAGGCCCTGGCACCCTTCTTCAGTGTCATGAACTGGAGGTGATGGCCGGGCACCCTTTCAGTGCCAATGAAACGGGTTAGGAAGGCCGGGCACCCCTATAGTGGGAACTGGGTGTGAGGGCACCCCTTCACATGACCTGTGAGGGCCTGGCACCCTTCCAGCACCATGACTCGGGGTGTGAGGGCCTGGCACTTTCAGTGCCCTGAAACGGGTGTGAAGGCCTGGCACCCCTACAGTGCTGTGAACTGGAGTGGAGAGCCGGGTACCTTCACATGACCTGGGTGTGAGGGCTGGCACCCCATCTGTGCCATGAACTGGGGAGGAGGGCTGGCCCCTTCAGTGCTGATGACCTGGGGAGGCTCAGCACACTTTCAGTGAAATGACCTGTGGAGGCCGGGCACCCCATCAGTGCCATGAACCGGTGTGAGGCCGGGCACCCCTTCAGTGACATGACCTGGGTGTGAGGGCCGGGCACCCTTTCACATAACCCGTGTGAGGGCTGGCACCCTTCACATGACCGGTGTGAGAGCCGCACCCTTCAGCACCAATAAAAAGGGGTGAGTGGGGCACCCATACTGTGGATTGAACCAGTGGTGAGGGCTGGCACCCTTCACATGACCTGGGTGTGAGGGGAACCCTTTACATGACCTGGGGTGGAGGGCGGGCCCTTCAGCACCATGACTCTGGTAGAGGGACTACACCATCAGTGCCATGAACCGGGAGTGAGGGCGGGCTCTCTTCAGTGCCATGAAACGGGGTGTGAGTGCAGGGCACCCTACAGTGTTATAGAACTGGGTGTGAGGGTGGCACCCTTCTCATGACCTGGGGTAATTGGCTGGCACCCCTTCAGTGCCCTGACCCGGGCGTGAGGGCTGGTACCCTCCAGCACCATGGCCCGGTGAGGGCCGGACACCATTCAGAGACATGAATCGGGGTAGGGCTGCACCCTTAGTGCCATGAAACAGGGGTGGAGGGCTGGCACCACAGTGTTGTGAACTGGGTGAGGGCGGGCACCCTTCACATGACGTTGGCTGAGGGCCTGGCTCGATTTCAGTGCCATGAATCGGCGTGTGAGGGCCGGGCACCCTCCAGCACCATGCCCGGGTGTGAGGGCTGGGCACCCTTCAGTGACATGACCCGGTGTGGCGGGCACCCCTTAGTGACATGACCCGGGTGCGAGGGCCGGGCACCCCTCCAGCACCATCACCCGGAGTGTGAGGGCCGGCACCCTCCAGCACCATGGCCCGGTGTGACGGCCGGGCACCCCTTCAGTGACATGACCCGGGGTGTGAGGGCCGAGCACTCCAGCACCATGCCCCGAGGTGTGTGGGCCGGGCACCCCTTCAGTGCCATGAACCTGGGTGTGAGGCCCGTCACCCCTTTAGAGATGACCCGGGGTGCAGGGCCGGGCACCTCTCCAGCACCATGACCCGGAGTGTGAGGGCCGGGCACCCCTTCAGTGCCATGAACCGGGGTGTGAGGGCTGCACATCTAATGCCATGAACCGGGGTGAGGGCCGGCACCCTTTCAGTGCCATGAACGGGGTGTGAGGCCCGCACCCTACAGTGCTGTGAACCGTGTGAGGGCTGGGCACCCTTCAAATGACCTGGGTGTGAGGGTCGGGCACCCTCCAGCACCATGACCCGGAGTCTGAGGCCGGGCACCCCTATAGAGCTGTGAACCGGGGTGTGAGGGCTGCACCCCTTCAGTGCCATGAAGCGGGGTGTGAGGGCCGGGACCCCTTTAGGTCCATGACCCGCCTGGAGGGCTGTGTACCGTTATTGACATGACCCAGGGTGTTAAGTCCGGGCACAACTTAGTGACATGTCCCGTGTGAGGCCGGGGATCCCTCCAGCACCATGATCCGGAGTGTGAGGTCGGGCACCCTTCAGTGCCCTGAACAGGGGTGTGAGGGCCGGACAACCATTCAGTGACATGACCCCGGTGTGACGGTCGGGCACCACTTCAGTGACATGACCCGGTGAGAGCCGGGCACCTCTCCAGCACCATGACCTGGGTGTGAGGGCTGCACACCCCACCACTGCTGCGAATCGTGTGAGGGCCGGGCACCCTTCACATGACGGGTGTGAGGGCCTGGCCTGATTTCAGTGCCATGAATCGGGTTGTGAGGGCCGGGTACCCCATCAGCACCATGACCCGGGTGAAGACCGCACCCTCCAGCACCATGGCCCGGGTGTGAGGGCCGACACCCATTCAGTGATAACCGTGTGACGGCCGGGCACCCCATCAGTGCCATGAACTGGGGAGTGAGGGCTGGCCCCTTCAGTGCCATGACCCGGGTTTGAGGCCGGGCACCCTTCTCAGTGACATGACCCGGGGTGAGGGCTGGCACCCTTTCAGTGTCATGAACCGGGTGTGAGGGCCGGGCACCCCTTAATGCCATGAAACGGGTGTGAGTGCCGGGCACCCTTACAGTGCTGTGAACCAGGGTGTGAGGGCCGGGCACCCTTCACATGACCCGTGTGAGGGCTGGGCACCCCTTCACATGACCTCGGGAGTGAGGGCCGGGCACCCCTTCAGCACCATGGGGCGGGGTGAGGGCCGGACACCCATTCAGTGACATGACCCGGGTGTGACGGCCGGGCACCCCATCAGTGCCATGAACCGTGTGAGGGCCGGCACCCTCAGTGACATGACCCGGGGTGAGGGCCTGGCACCCCTTCACATAACCTGGGTGGAGGGGGCCGGGCACCCTTCACATGACCCGGGGTGTGAGGGCCGGGCACCACTTCAGCACTATGAAACGGGGTGTGAGTGCCGCACCCATACCGCGGGTTTGAACTAGGTGTGAGGGCCGCACCCCTCTCACATGACCCGTGTTAGGCCGGGCACCTTCACATGACCCGGGGTGAGGCCGGGCACCCCCATCAGTGCTATGAACCGGGGAGTGAGGGCTGTGTTCCCCTTCAGTGCCATGACCTGGGTTTGAGGCCCGGCACCCCTTCAGTGCCACAAGGAACCGGAGTGTGAGGGCCGGGCACCCTTTCAGTGCTATGAAACGGTGTGAAGCCGGGCACCCCTATAGTGCTGTGAACCGGGGTGTGAGGGCTGGCACCCCTTCACATGACCCGTGAGGGCTGGGCACCCCTTCAGCACTATGACTCGGGGTGTGTGGGCGCTGGGCACCCTTCAGTGCCCCTGAAAATGGGGTGAAGGCCGCACCTATACAGTGCTGTGAACTGGAGTGAGAGCAGGGTACCCTTCACACGACTCCGGGGTGGAGGGCTGGCACCCCTTCTGTGCTCCTGAACAGGGGGTGTGAGGGCCGGACACCCATCTGTGCGATTACACCCGGGTGTGACGGGTCGGGCACCACTTCAGTGACATTACCCTGGGTGTGAGCCGGGCACTTACAGCACCATGACCTGGGTAGGTGGGCCGCGACCCCTTCAGTGTCATGAACCGGGGTGAGAGGGCCGCACCCTTTCAGTGCCATGAAACAGGGTGTGAGGGGCTGCCACCCCACCAGTGCTGCGAACCGTGTGAGGGCCGGGCTCGATCGCGCCATGAATCGGGTTGTGAGGGCCGGGTACCCCATCAGCACCATGACCCGGGGTGTGAGACCGGGCACCCCTCCAGCACCATGGGCCCGGGGTGTGGTGGCCGACACCCATTCAGTGACATGACCCGGGTGTGACGGCCGGCACCCCATCAGTGCCATGAACCGGGGAGGAGGCCCGGGCACACTAAATGAAATGACCCGGTGTGAGGGCCGCTCACCCTTCCTCACCATGACTGAGGTGTGAGGGCCGGGCACCCCATCAGTGCCATGAACTGGGGTGTGAGGGCTGGCACCCTTCAGTGACATAAATCCCGGGTGGAGGGCTGGGCACCCCTTCACATAACCCGGGGTGAGGGCCGGGCACTCTTCACATGACCCGGGGTGTGAGGGGCCCGGCCGCACCCTTCAGCACCATGAAACGGGTGTGAGTGCCGGGCACCCACATACCGTGGTTTGAACCAGGGTTTTGTGGCAGATATGTATTACGGCCTAAATATTATGTGAACACGCCTGACGCCAGGACTCTTGTTACCATTCATTGTACCATTTATTCATGTCTGTATTACTACATATTATTATAGCATGTCTGATGTCTATGCTTATGTCTAATGCCTATGTTCATTTACTATGTCCCGATGTACTATGCTCCGTACCCGCCAGTCGAGTAGCAATTAGGAAGACCCTACGCCATTGTCCCAGTAATGTTCCAGCAACTCTTCTTGCCTAGCTAGCTAATTTCCTCGTGATCGGCTCCTGACCTGCCTATGGTCCGGGGTCCCTAGTAACCAGCCCTGTATCGGGTTGGCTATCAATGCCTAATCTTGTACACTTATTGAATATACCTACTGCTCGCGGCCCTGGAGTTTCAACAACCTTGTCCTGATTACACCACACCACATGGCGCAGCGCTGAGCAGCCCCAACACGACAGTTTACAGCCCCCAAGAGCCGGCCCCGTCTGTTTCCCCTGGCCTCGTGTTTCCCAGCCCAGAAGATATACCCACAGTGCCCCTGGATTTAAAGTGCTTGTGACCTTGGTGAAGTGCCCTAAGTGAAGTGCGTGCAGCCTTCATGTCTTTGCTATGTTTCTGCGTGGCCCTACAGGTAGCAGACACGCCTTCAGCCCAGTTTCCAAGACAGCACTTCCGGCATACATCCTCCATCCACGCAGGCCCGCAAGCCACTGATTGACCCAAGGCCCCTTCACTGAGTCATCACTCAGCATCTCGCCCGGCGCTGAGGAATACCACCGCCGCCAGTCAGCCTCCCTCTCACTTCACAAATATTAAGTCAGTACTTTACTTGCCAGCCAGTTCCTGCACTTATGCAAATCCATTGGCGAAAATATAGCACTTCAACTTATTTCCTTGTCTTTTCCCATCGCGAACAATACCAAACACGAGATGTCTGACCACGACGATTTGCTGGAAATCATATGAGGATTAGAGGAAGCTACTGACGCCTCACAGACCCCTCCCACCCCCTCACGCCCTTCACACGCCGGGCGCGCCAAATTCAAAGGATGGGAGCCAGGATATACGTCGGTTAACCCACTTCCTGCCAAGTTTCCCAAGAGAAGGGGAAGCCCAAGACGTAATTAGAGGAGGAAAACGACGCCGCAGGAATTGTCAAGACACTCAGAGGAATCAGCTTACCGCCTTCAACTTCAACAACAACACTAGTTGATAACCGCAAATTCCTGACCTATTAAATCTGTTGGCAACGAGGACGACTTCACCTCGAAGGCCACAACCACCTGCCAGCTTCAGCCTCTTCATCTATCCTTCAGACAACGCCTCCCTCACACGTCACCTATCTCCCCTAGGTATGCCCCAGTGTCTTCAACCACCTGTTCCAGTCTCAACTCGTCGACTCCTCTCCGTAGCTCTCCACCGCCTGCCGTCTCGGCACACCCCTGCACAGCAAGTCTTCGTGCCCCAGCCCCCACCTCTTCAATCTGATGCAACATATCAAGTATACCGTCAATGACGACGTCGTTTCCGAAGACTTTGCTGTTATGTCTGACCTCAATCGAATGCCCCCTCATAAAACGTAACCCATCCACCAAGACTGCGCATTTCCCTCGATGTTCAACGCCCTAGAGCACACGCTAGCCATCCCCTGACTCCAGGTCAAAGACAGAGGTTTCCAAACGCCTTGCAGAGTCATTTCCGCGTCCGCAATGAAGCTTTGCGTCGTAGGAACTGCCATCCCGCAAACAAGCTTCTGGGGAATCATTCTCAATTTCTATGCACGACTTTAAGATTCCAGCAACTGAGGTGGACCCCGCGCAGCGATCCTGTAAACGTGCTGAGATCCAGCTCAAGATGATCTTGCTGATGGGGTGTACGTGACGAGGACCTGCTTCCAGAAACTCCTCACCCTCGACACCGCCTCTTCCTCACCGACTTCGTCACCTGTTGCAGGTCGTAAGGAGGCCACAAGAGAGCTGCCCAGCCATATTAATCTTCACGCCATCTCGCCCACCACCTACAAGAGAGTAAATCATCCAGATGCAGACGACGTCCTTCCACAGCCCCCGTCACAGTCACCAGTTTCTCCCCTGAATCCTGCAGAAACTGTCAGCACCAGCATGGTCCAGGAGGCCCCTGCGGCTTATAGCGTACATGTCGAAACTGTGGGTTTCCCAAGGCCATTGGCCCGCGACACTCGATGTCCTGCCAACAAGCAGCCCCTCATGCAACGCTTTAACAAGCGCGACACTTCGCCAAGTGTTGCAGGTCCACCAAGAAGCCCATCTCCAGGTCAAAACGTCTCTTCACAGCCCGATAGAGAACGTCCACACCACTGTCTCCCCAAGAATAACAAATATTTTTCACGCGGATGATACCTATGACAGGTCCCTAAGCCTCAGTCAATGTTCGTCTGTCCTACGGTACCAAACTCTTCCAACCTCCCCTGATGATACCTGACACGGGCGCGGACATCACGGCATTTGGGATCAACACACTTACTTCAACATCCGGTGAGTAGCCTCCGTCACCCACAGCCATGAACGACGTGCTCACAGCGACGGTCCCCGATGTCTCCACCTTTGCCGTTTCAAGGCAAACACGCAGCTCATCCCAAGTCTTGCCCTAAGCCACAGTCCACGTCCATGAGGGCATCCAAACCCCTCGGCCATGTGGCCATTGTCAGGACTTGGCCATCGTCTCATCCGAGTTCCCAAAGCCCATCTCAAGCTGTGACACACCTCAACAGGTGTGTGCAGAGATACCTGTTTCAGCCATGACCACCTGCTGCCGCCCGGGAGTTCTTTTTCGTCAGTTCAGCGACGCCCCTGGCCCCAAGCCCGACCCAGAAGACATGAAGAAGATGACAGGTCTCCGATGAGAATCCACCCCGCTTCCGCTGGCGCGACGTTTTCGCCATCCACACACCCAGGCCTATCCCCTTTGCCATACGCCGGACAAGGTGAAGGCAGAGCTCGATTCTGGTGCAGCAGGATCATCAGACACGCCGGTGAGGAGCTCTCCGAGTGGTGCCACCCTATGGCCCCGGCACCCGGGCCTGTAGGTACCAGATCACAGTGACCCTCACCCATCTCAACCAAGAGGTCTCCGGGCCCCGCCCATCCATCGCCTACGCCCATCCAAGCAGCCCCGCAGCGTCACCCCGTCTGCAAAGTTCTTTACCACGCGGATGCAATCTACATGGGTACTGGCAAGTCGATCTGGCGGAAGAAGACGCCACCACTGGTTGATTCCCTGTCACGCCCACGTCGCTTCCAACACCGCCGACCTACGGCTGCAGCAACGGGGATGCGCGCATCGCCTCGCGGGGATGTGGTTTCGCAGGGTGTCACCACCGCGTGAAGGTCGTAGGATACATCCCGCCTTTCGACGATGATCTCCCGCCCACTTGGAACCGAGTTCGAATTTGATGCCTACACATGTCGCCCACGGTATCACCCCACCAAAGATAATTTCAGGTCGCCGCCCCAAGTTAACTACTGCATACAACATCTCGCAGAGGATCTCAGCTTTTCGATGAGTATAAAGGTCATGCCATCAGGGACTTCCCTACTCCAGCGAAACCTGACCGACCTCGCTCATTTATGGGCCTGGTAAATCAGCTGGCCGACTTCTTCCCCAAAACGCCACATCAGCCTAAACTCTACGCCCTCATGAGCCCCAAGCGCTCCTTCCTCTGACTCCTGACCACGACCTAGCGTTCAGGAATGTTAAGAAGGCGTTGTTACCACCACCAGTCCTGGCACCCTTCGACCCGCTCCCAACAGTATCCCAGACTGACGCTCTCCCGTCTATACGGCCTCGGATATGCCCTCCCTTCAAGACCACGGCCAGGGGTAGATCGCCAGTTCAGTGGCTCCAGGTTTTGACGGACACGGAGAATTGTGATAATGTTTCACCATTGAACTAGAGATGCTGGCAGTCGCCAGCTATGGCCAAGGCCGCCACCTGTTCGGCCTTGGGTATTTCCACCTCATGACGGACCATCGCCCGCTCATACCTATTCTTATCACTACACGTTGACGCCATCGAAAATCCTCGCCTCCAACGTCTCAAAGTAAAGAGAAGACCGCCCCTTACGTCTTACAGCTGTGTGGCGCGCTCGGGAAGCTTCTGTGCATACCAGACGCCCTCTCCCAGCCCCGGCTGGTCGCCCCACACCGAAGATGAAGTCGACTCTACCATGGCTAGCCGCCGCTCACGTTCGGTCTTTTTAGTGACACACACAGCTACTCTGCTGACAAGACGACAGACACGCCTCCATCGAACATCATAGACTTCCAGGAGCTTCGCATCGCCGCCGCTCGCACCGCGGCATAATGCACCAACTCTACTCACGCTCGCTGGATTCCCACCAACCGCTACGACATTCACGCCTCCGCCCTCCCTTCTGGAAGCTAAAGGATAGCTCTATGCGACGGAGAGCTGGTGTTGTACGGCCCCAGGATCGTCGTTCCGCTGCCCTCCGCCGGCGCTATACCTTATCCCGCTTCCATGACAGCCACCGCTGGAAGCCACCAGGCGCAGAGCCCGCCAGACCGCCCTGGCCTGGTATTGACGCCGATATTAAGAGCAAGGTTGGAGGCCTGTGAGCCCCTTTGCCAGCAACCCAACCCAGCCAGCAACAAGAGCCATACCTGTGCAATGACCTCCCCCAAAGCGGCCCTTTTGAGTCCGCGGTCCGCTGACTTCTTTAATGTGGCCGGAAAGTTCTTCCCAGGTCGCCGACAGGCTCTCTGGATGGCCCGTGGTAGCCCTGTGGTCGGGACACCACCCTTCCAGGGTCATCCGGATGTTTTGTTGCTTCTTCCTCAAAGTCGAGCCCAACCGACGGGCCCCCGTTCAATAGCCACGAGTGCTCAAGAGTTTCGCCGAACGCTGGGCGTCCACCACATCGCACCTCCCTCATTACCTGCAGTATGAATGGCCACGCCGAGGCAGCGGAAGTCCGTAAAATACCATCCTCGAAGATGGCACCGACGGGAAACTGACTGGCGCAGGAGTTCATTAGGGCCTACTGAACTCCGTGAACACCCCTACCCCTGCTGGACGCTCTCCTGCCCAGGTGTTGTATGACCGCCCCCTTTCGGTACTTTGGTGTGCCTCCGCCTTACCCCCCAGTCCTAGGATGAAATGGCAGATCAAGCATGACGAGTGTGACTGCCGTGTGAGTTCGGGATGGCCCAAGGCGACAAGCCACTATGACGCCCAAGCCCGCCTCTTCCTGCGTTGGCCCAAGGTCGGCCAGCAAGTACGAATCCAGGACCCGACGTCACACCGCTGGGACAAGGTCGGGGTCGCTCATGGGCCGTGGCGAGCCTCGTTCGTACCAAGTCCGCTCTCCCCAGTGCGGTCGTGCGTGGTGGCGAAAACAGACGCCACCTCCCCCAGTGCCATCCTTCTAGTGATTTTAAACTTCTCCCCGCCCCTGTGTCCCCTTGCCCAGACCAGGAACGAAGGTCGTCAGTTGATCCTCCCATTGAACCTTGCCGCCCCCACTCATGGAAAAAGAGTCAGAAATGCCGAGATTGCACCACGAAAGTAAAGGGGAGGGAGGTGTATAGATATGTACATACCAAGATATGTGAACACGCCTGACGCCAGGACTCTGTTACCATTCATTGTACCATTTATTCACATGTCTGTATTACTTCTCATATTATTATGTCGTCTGATGTCTATGCTTTTGTCTAATGCCTATGTTCATTTACTATGTCCCGATGTAATTATGTTCGTACCGCTTAGTCGAAGTAATTAGAAGACCCTCATTTATTGTCCTAGTAATGTCTAGCAACTCTCCTTGCCTAGCTAGCTAATTTCAGATCGCTCCGACCTGCCTGTCCGGGTCCCTTTAGTAAATCGCCTCCTGTATCGGTTGGCTATCACGCCAATCTTGTACACTTATTGAATATACCTACTGCTCGTGCCCTGGAGTTTCAAGAACCTTGTCCTGATTACACCACACCATTGGTGGTGTGAGGGCCGGGCACTCCTTTCACATGACCCGTGTCACACCGCACCCCTTCAAATAACCCGGGGTGGGCGGCCGGGCAACCCTTCAGTGCCTTGACCTGGGGTGTGAGGGCCGATACCACCCAAAGTGAAAATGACTCTGCGTGACGGCCGGGCTCCCCTTCAGTGACATCATGACCTGGGGTGAGGGCCAGGCACCCTCCAGCACCATGGACTCCGGTGAGGCTGCGCACCCCTTCAGTGTCATGAAACGGGTGAAGGGCCGGCACCCTTTCAGTGCCATGAAACAGTGTGAGGGGCCGGGCACCCCTTCACATGACGTGGGGTGTGAGGGCCTGGCTCGATTTCAGTGCCATGAATCGTTGTAGGGCGGTACCCCATCAGCCCCATGACCCGGGGTGTGAAGACCGGGCACCCTCCAGCACCATGGCCTGGGGTGTGAGGGCCGGACACCCATTCAGTGACATGACCCGGGTGTGACGGCCGGCACCCCATCAGTGCCATGAACCGGGAGTGAGGGCCTGGCCCCTTCAGTGCCATGACCCGGTTTGAGGACCGGGCACCTTTAGTGACATGACCCGGGGTGTGAGGGCCGGGCACCCTTTCAGTGTCATGAACCGAGGTGTGAGGGCCGGGCACCCTTAAGTGCCATGAACGGGGTGTGAGTGACGGGCACCTTACAGTGCTGTGAACCAGGTGTGAGGGCCGGGCACCCTTCACATGACCCGGGGTGTCAGGGCCGGGCACCCCTTCACATGACCCGGGTGTGAGGGCCGGGCACCCCATCAGTGCCATGAACCGGAGTGAGGGCCGTGTCCCCTTCAGTGCCATGACCCGGGTTTGAGGCCCGGGCACCCCTTCAGTGCCATGAACGGGTGAGGGCGCACCCTTCAGTGCCATGAAACGGGGTGTGAAGGCAGGCACCCCTATAGTGCTGAGAACGTGGGTGTGAGGCCGGGCACCCCTTCACATGACCCGGGTTGTGAGGGCCGGGCACCCCTTCAGCACCATGACTGGGGTGTGAGGGCTGGCACCCTTTCAGTGCCCTGAAAACGGGTGTGAAGGCCGGGCACCCTACAGTGCTGTGAACCAGAGTGTGAGAGCTGGGTACCTTCACATGACCCGGGGTGTGAGGGCCGGCACCCCTTCACATGACCCGGAGGGCTGGCACCCCATCAGTGCCATGAACCGGGGAGTGAGGGCTGGGCTCCTTCAGTGCCATGACCCGGGGTATGAGGCCCGGCACTTTCAGTGAAATGACCAGGGTGTGAGGGCCGGGCACCCCATCAGTGCCATGAACCGGGGTGTGAGGCCGCACCCCTTCAGTGACATGACCGGGGTGTGAGGGGCCGCACCTCACATAACCTGGGTGTGAGGGCCGGGCACCTTCACATGACCCGGGGTGGAGAGCCGGCACCCCTTCAGCACCATGAAACGGGGGTGTGAGTGCCGGGCACCCATACCGTGGATTGAACCAGTGTGTGAGGGCGGGCACCCCTTCACATGACCCGGGGTGTGAGGGCCGGGCACCTTCAGTGCCATGAACCCGGGTGGGAGTGCCGGGCACCCATACGTGGATTGAACCAGTGTGTGAGGGCCGGGCACCTTCACATGACCCGGGGTGTGAGGGCCGGGCACCCCTTCAGTGCCATGAACCGGGTTTGAGGACCGGCACCCTTTCAGTGACATGACCGGGTGTGAGGGCCGGGCACCCTTTCAGTGTCATGAACCGTGTGGAGGGCCGGGCACCCCTTAAGTGCCATGAAATGGGTGTGAGTGACGGGCACCCTTACAGTGCTGTGAACCAGGGTGTGAGGCCGCACCCCTTCACATGACCCGGTGTCAGGGGCCAGCACCCTTCACATGACCCGGGTGAGGCTGGCACCCCATCAGTGCCATGAACCGGGAGTGAGGGCCGTGTTCTTCAGTGCCATGACCCGGGTTTGAGGCCCGGGCACCCTTCAGTGCCATGAACCGGAGTGTGAGGCTGGCACCCTTTCAGTGCCATGAAACGGGGTGTGAAGCCGGGCACCCCTTATAGTGCTGTGAACCGGGGTGTGAGGGCTGGCACCCCTTCACATGACCCGGTTGTGGAGGGCCGGCACCCCTTCAGCACCATAGACTGGGTGTGAGGGCCGGGCACCCTTCAGTGCCCTGAAACGGTGTGAAGGCCGGGGCACCTCTACAGTGCTGTGAACCAGGTGAGAGCGGGTACCCTTCACATGACCCGGGTAGTCAGGGCCGGGCACCCTCACATGACCCGTTGAGGCCCGCACACTTTCAGCGAATTGACCAGGGGTGTGAGGGCCGGGCACCCCATCAGTGCCATGAACCGGGGTGTGAGGGCCGGGCACCCCTTCAGTGACATGACCTGGGGTGTGAGGGCCGGGCACCCTTCACATAACCCGTGAGGGCCTGGGCACCCCTTCACATGACCCGGGGTGTGAGAGCCGGGCACTCCTTCAGCACCATAGAAACGGGTGGAGTGCCGGGCACCTCTTACCGTGGATTGAACCAGTGGAGGGCGGGCACCCTTCATGACCCGGGGTGTGGGAGGGCGACCCTCGCCATGAACCGTGTGAGTGCCGGGCACCCATACCGTGGATTGAACCAGGAGGAAGGGCACCTTCATGACCCGTGAGGGCGGGCACCCCTTCAGTGCCATGAACCGGGTTTGAGGACCGCACCCTTTCGCGATCGACCCGGGGTGTGAGGCCGGGCACCCTTTCAGTGTCATGAACCGGGTGTGAGGGCCGCACCCTTAAGTGCCATGAAACGGGGTGGTGACGGGCACCCTTACAGTGCTGTGAACCAGGGTGTCAGGGCTGGCACCCCTTCACATGACCCGGGTGTGAGGGCCGGGCACCCCATCAGTGCCATGAACCGGGAGTGAGGGCCGTGTTCCCTCAGTGCCATGACCCGGTTGAGGCCCGAGCACCCTTCAGTGCCATGAACCGGAGTGAGGGCCGGGCACCCTCAGTGCCATGAACGGGGTGTGAAGCGCGGGCACCCCTATAGTGCTATGAACCGGGGTGTGAGGGCCGCAACCCTTCACATGACCCGGGTTGTGAGGCCGGGCACCCCTTCAGCACCATGACTCGGGGTGTGAGGGCCGGGCACCTTTCAGTGCCCTGAAACGGTGTGAAGGCCGGCACCCCTACAGTGCTGTGAACCAGAGGTGTGAGAGCCGGTACCCTTCACATGACCTGGGGTGTTAGGGCTGGCACCCTTCACATGACCTGGGTGTGAGGGCTGGCACTCATCAGTGCCATGAACCGGAGAGGAGAGGGCTGGCCCCTTCAGTGCCATGACCCGGGTTTGAGGCCCGCACACTTTCAGTGAAATGACCAGGGGTGTGAGGCCGGGCACCCCATCAGTGCCATGAACCGTGTGAGGCCGGGCACCCTTCAGTGACATTACCTGGGTGTGAGGGCGGGCACCCTTCACATAACCCGGGGTGTGAGGGCCGGGCACCCTTCACATGACCCGGGGTGAGAGCCGGCACCCCTTCAGCACCATGAAACGGGTGTGAGCGGGCACCCATACCGTGGATTGAACCAGTGTGTGAGGGCCGGGCACCCCTTCACATGACCCGGGTGTGGAGGCCGGGCACCCCTTCAGTGCCATGAACCGGGGTGGAGGCCGGGCACCTTCAGTGCCCTGAAACAGTGTCAAGGCCGGGCACCCCCGCTGTGAACCAGGGTGTGAGGGCCGGGCACCACTCGACATGACCTGGGTTGAGGGCCGGGCACCCCCTTTACATGACCTGGGGTGTGAGGGGCTGCGCACCCTTCAGTGTCTGAACCGGGAGAGGGCTGGGCACCCTTTCAGTGCCATGAAACAGGGTGTGAGGGCCGGGCACCCCACCAGTGCTGCGAACTGGTGAGGGCCGGGCACCCCTTCACATGACGTGGGGTGTGGGGGCCTGGCTCGATTTCAGTGCCATGAATCGTTGTGAGGCCGTACTCAGCACCGTGACCCGGGGTGGAAGACGCAGGCACCCTCCAGCACCAAGGCCGGGGTGTGAGGGCCGACACCCATTCAGTGACATGACCTGGGTGTGACGGCCGGGCACCCCATCAGTGCCATGAACCGGGAGTGAGGGCTGGCTCCCTTCAGTGCCATGACCCCGGGTTTGAGGACCGGGCACCCTTTCAGTGACATGACCCGGGGTGAGGCCGGGCACCCTTTAGTGTCATGAACCGGGGTTGAGGGCCGGGCACCCCTAAGTGCTCATGAAACGGGGTGTGAGTGCCGGGCACCTTACAGTGCTGTGAACCATGGTGGAGGGGCGGGCACCCCTTCACATGACCCGGGTGTCAGGGCGGGCACCCCTTCACATGACCGGGGTGTGAGGGCGGGCACCCATCAGTGCCATGAACTGGGGAGGAGGCCGTGTTCCCTTCAGTGCCATGACCGGTTTGAGGCCCGCACCCCTTCAGTGCCATGAACCGGAGTGTGAGGGCCGGGCACCCTTTCAGTGCCATGAAACGGGGTGTGAAGGCCGGGCACCCCTATAGTGCTGTGAACCGGGGTGTGGAGGGCCGCACCTTCACATGACCCGGGTGGAGGGCCGGCACCCCTTCAGCACCATGACTCGGGGTGTGAGGGCTGGCACCCTTTCAGTGCCCTGAAACGGGGTGTGAAGGGCACCCCTACAGTGCTGTGAACCAGAGTGTGAGAGCGGGTTCCCCTTCACATGACCGGGGTGTGAGGCCGGGCACCCCTTCACATGACCCGGGGTGAGGGACAGGCACCCCTTCGACCGGGTGTGGGCCGGGCACCCCAACAGTGCCATGAACCGGGGAGTGAGGGCTGTGTTCCCTTCAGTGCCATGACCCGGGTTTGAGGCCGGCACCCCTTCAGTGACATGAACCGGAGTGTGGAGGCCGGGCACCCTTTCAGTGCCATGAAACGGGTTGTGAAGGCCGGCACCCTACAGTGCTGTGAACTGGAGGTGAGAGCCGGGTACCCCTTCACATGACCCGGGGTGTGAGGGCTGGGCACCCTTCACATGACCCGGGGTGTGAGGGCCGGGCACCCCATCAGTGCCATGAACCGGGGAGTGAGGGCCGGGCTCCCTTCAGTGCCATGACCTGGTGTGAGGCCCGCACACTTTCAGTGAAATGACCCGTGTGGGAGGCCGGGCACCCCATCAGTTCCATGAACCGGGTGTGAGGGCCGGGCACCCCTTCAGTGACATGACCGGGTGTGGAGGCCGGGCACCTCTTCACATAACCTGGTGTGAGGGCCGGGCACCCCTTCACATGACCGGGGTGTGGAGCCGGGCACCCCTTCAGCATCATGAAACGGGTGTGAGTGCCGGGCACCCATACCGTGGATTGAACCAGTGTGTGAGGGCCGGGCACCCTTCACATGACCTGGTGAGGGCCTGGCACCCTTCAGTGCCATGAACCGGGGTGTGAGGGCTGGGCACCCTTCAGTGCCCTGAAACGGAGTGTCAAGGCCGGGCACCCCTACAGTGCTGTGGAACCAGGTGTGAGGGCCGCACCCCTTTACATGACCTGGGGTGTGAGAGCCGGGCACCCCTTCAGCACCATGACTCGGGGTGTGAGGGCCTAGCACCCCATCAGTGCCATGAACATGGGAGTGAGGGCCGGGCTCCTCTTCAGTGCCATGAAACGGGGTGTGAGTGCAGGGCACCCCTACAGTGTAATGAACCGGGGGTGTGAGGGCTGGCACCCCTTCAGGACCCGGGTGTAATGGCTGGGCACCCCTCAGTGCCCTGACCCTGGGTGTGAGGGCCGGGTACCCCTCATAACCCGTGGAGGGCCGGGCACCCTTAAGTGCCATGAAACGGGTGAGTGACGGGCACCCTTACAGTGCTGTGAACCAGGGTGTGAGGGGCTGCACCCCTTCACATGACCTGGGTGTCAGGCCGGGCACCCCATCAGTGCCATGAACCGGGAGTGAGGGCCGTGTTCCCTTCAGTGCCATGACCCGGGTTTTGAGGCCCGCACCCCTTCAGTGCCATGAACTGAGTGTGAGGGCCGGGCACCCTTTCAGTGCCATGAAACGGGGTGTGAAGGCCGGCACCCCTATAGTGCTGTGAACCGGTGAGGGCGGGCACCCCTTCACATGACCCGGGTTGTGAGGGCCGGGCACCCCTTCAGCACCATGACTCGGGGTAAGGCCGGGCACCCTTTCAGTGCCCTGGAAACGGGGTGTGAAGGCCGGGCACCCCTACAGTGCTGTGAACCAGTGTGTGAGCCGGGTAACTCACATGACCCGGGTGTGAGGCCGGGCACCCCTTCATATGACCTGGGTGAGCTGGCACCATCAGTGCAATGAACGGGGAGTGAGGGCTGCCCCCTTCAGTGCTGACCCGGGGTTGAGGGCCGGCACCCCATCAGTGCCATGAACCGGGGTGTGAGGGCCGGGCACCCCCTCAGTGACATGGCCCGTGTGAGGGCTGCACCCCTTCACATAACCTGGGTGTGAGGGCTGGCACCCTTCACATGACCTGGGGTGTAGAGCCGGGCACCCTTCAGCACCATGAAACGTGTGAGTGCGGGCACCCATACCGTGGATTGAACCAGTGTGTGAGGGCCGGGAACCCTTCACATGACCTGGGGTGTGAGGGCCTGGCACCTTCAGTGCCATGAACCGGGTGAGGGCTGGCACCCCTTCAGTGACATGACCCGGGGTGTGAGGGCCGGCACCCTTCACATAACCCGGGGTGAGGGCCGGGCACCCCTTCACATGACCGGGGTGTGAGAGCCGGGCACCCCTTCAGCACCATGAAACGCGGTGTGAGTGCCGGCACCCATACCGTGGATTGAACCAGTGTGTGAGGCCGAGCACCCCAAACATGACCCGGGGTGAGGGCCGGGCACCCCTCAGTGCCATGAACCGGGGTGACTGCCGGGCACCCTTTCCGTGCCTGAAACGGGTGTCAAGGCCGGGCACCCCTACACATGTTGTGAACCAGGGTGAGGGCTGGCACCACTTCACATGACCTGGGTGTGGCCGGGCACCCCCTTACATGACCCGGGGTGTGAGGGCCGTGCACCCCTTCAGTGTCATGAACCGGGGTGAGAGGGGTTGTCAGTGCCATGAAACAGGGTGTGAGGGCCAGGCACCCCACCAGTGCTGTGAACCGGTGTGAGGGGGCCGGGCACCCCTTTCACATGACGTGGGTGTGAGGGCCTGGCTCGATTTCAGTACCATGAATCGGCTTGGAGGGCCGGGCACCCCATCAGCACCATGACCCGGGTGTGAAGACGGCACCCCTCCAGCACCATCGCCTGGGGTGTGAGGCCGGACACCCATTCAGTGACATGACCCTGGTGGACGGCTGGGCACCCCATCAGTGCCATGAACTGGGAGTGAGGCCCGGCACACTTTCAATGAATGACCTGGGTGTGAGGGCTGGCACCCCCTTCAGCACCATGACTCGGGGTGTGAGGGCCGGGCACCCATCAGTGCCATGAACCGGGGTGTGAGGCCGGGCACCCTTCAGTGACATACCCGGGTGTGAGGGCGGCACCCTTCACATAACCCGGTGTGAGGCCGGCACCCTTTCACATGACCGGGTGAGGGTCGGCACCCTTTCAGCACTATGAACGGGGTGTGAGTGCCGGGCACCCATACCGTGGTTTGAACCAGGGTGAGAGGGCTGGGCACCCCTTCACATGACCCGGGTGTCAGCGCCGCACCCTTTCACATAACCCGGGTGAAAGGGCCGCAACCCTTCAGTGCCTTGACCCGGTGTGAGGGCTGATACCATCAGTGAAATGACTCGGGGTGTGACGGCTGGCCCCCTTCAGTGACATGACCTGGGGTGTACCGGCACCCTCCAGCACCATGCCCCGGGTGTGAGGGTCGGCACCCCTTCAGTGACATGACCCGGGGAGGGCCGGGCACCCCTTTAGTGACATGACCGGGGTGCGAGGGCCGGGCACCTCACATGACGTGGGGTGTGAGGGCCTGGCTCGATTTCAGTGCCATGAACGGGTTGTGAGGCCGGGTACCCCTATCAGCACCATGACCTGTGTAGGCAAACCGCACCCTCCAGCACCATGGCCGGGGTGTGAGGGCCAGACACCCATTCAGTGACATGACACGGTACGGCCGGGCACCCCATCAGTGCCATGAACCGGGAGTGAGGGGCGGGCTCCCCTTCAGTGCCATGACCTGGGGTTTGAGGACCGGGCACCCTTTCAGTGACATGACCCGGGGTGTGAGGGTCGGGCACCACTTCAGTGACATGACCCCGGGTGTGAGGGGTTGGCACCCTCCAGCACCATCACCCGGAGTGTGAGGGCTGGGCACCCTCCAGCACCATGGCCCGGTGTGAGGGGCTGGCACCTCCAGCACCATGGCCCGGGGTGTGAGGGCCAGACACCCATTCAGTGACATGACCCGGGTGTGACGGTCGGGCACCACCAGTGACATGACCCGGTGTGAGGGCCGGGCACCCCTCCAGCACCATGACCCGGGTGTGAGGGCCGCACCCCTTCAGTGTCATGAACCGGGTGAGAGGGCCGGGCACCCATTCAGTGCCATGAAACAGGGTGTGAGGGCCGGGCACCTTCACATGACGTGGGGTGTGAGGGCCTCTCGATTTCAGTGCCATGAATCGGGTTGTGAGGGCTGGTACCCCATCAGCAATCCGACCCCGGGGTGTGAAGACCGGGCACCCTCCAGCACCAAGGCCCGGGTGTGAGGCTGGACACCCATTCAGTGACATGACCCGGGGTGTGAGGCCGGGCACCCATCAGTGCCATGAACCGGGGAGTGAGGGCCCGGGCCCCCTTCAGTGCCATGACCCGGGTTTGAGGACCGGGCACCCTTTCAGTGACATGACCCGGGTGTGAGGCCGGGCACCCTTTCAGTGTCATGAACTGGGTGTGAGGGCCGGGCACCCTTAAGTGCCATGAAACGGGGTGTGAGTGCCGGGCACCCTTACAGTGCTGTGAACCAGGGTGTGAGGGCCGGGCACCCTTCACATGACCAGTGTTAGGGGCACCCCTTCACATGACCCGGGTGTGAGGGCCGGGCACCCCATCAGTGCCATGAACGGGGAGTGAGGGCCGTGTTCCCTTCAGTGCCATGACCCGGGTTTTGAGGCCCGGCACCCCTTCAGTGCTGAACCGGAGTAAGGGCCGGCACCCTTCAGTGCCATGAAACGGGGTGTGAAGGCCGGGCACCCCTATAGTGCTGTGAACCGGGGAGGAGGGCCGGGCACCCTTCACATGACCCGGGTGTGAGGGGCCTGGCACCCCTTCAGCACCATGACTCGGGGTGTGAGGGCTGGCACCCTTTCAGTGCCCTGAAACGGGGTGTGAAGGCTGGGCACCCCTACAGTGCTGTGAACCAGAGTGTGAGAGCCGGGTTCCCCATCACATGACCGGGTGTGAGGGCCGGGCACCCCTTCACATGACCCGGGGTGTGAGGACAGGCACCCTTCATGACCCGGGGTGTGAGAGCCGGCACCCCTTCAGCACCATGAACCGGGGTGAGGCCGGGCACCCTACTGGATGAACCAGTGTGAGGGCTGGGCACCCCCTCCATGACCCGGGGTGTGAGGGCCTGGCACCCCTTCAGTGCCATGACCCGGGGTTTGAGGCCCGCACCTTCAGTGCCATGAACCGGGTGTGAGGGCCGGGCACCCTTCAGTGCCATGAACGGGTTGTGAAGGCCGGGCACCCCTACAGTGCTGTGAACTGAGGTGAGAGCCGGGTACCCCTTCACATGACCCGGGTGTGAGGGCCGGGCACCCCTTCACATGACCCGGGGTGTGAGGGCCGGGCACCCCATCAGTGCCATGACCCGGGGAGTAGGCCGGGCTCCCCTTCAGTGCCATGACCGGGTGTGAGGCCCGGGCACACTTTCAGTGAAATGACCCGGTATGAGGGCCGGGACCCCATCAGTGCCATGAACCGTGTGAGGCGGGCACCCCTTCAGTGACATGACCCGGGTGTGAGGGCCGGGCACCCCTTCACATAACCCGGGGTGAGAGGCTGGGCACCCTTCACATGACCCGTGTGAGAGCCGCACCCCTTCAGCACCATGAAACGGGGTGTGAGTGCCGGGCACCCATACTGTGGAATGAACCAGTGTGTGAGGGCGGGCACCCCTTCACATGACCCGGGTGTGAGGGCCTGGCACCCCTTCAGTGCCATGAACTGGGGTGTGAGGGCTGGGCACCCTTTCAGTGCCCTGAAACGGGGTGTCAGCCGGGCACCCCTAGTGCTGTGAACTAGGGGAGGGCTGGGCACCTTCACATGACCTGGGGTGTGAGGGCTGGGCACCCCTTCAGCACCATGACTGGGTGTGATGGCCTGGCACCCCATCAGTGCCATGAACCTGGGAGGAGGGCTGGGCTCCTCTTCAGTGCCATGCACACGGGGTGTGAGTGCAGGGCACCCCTACAGTGTTATGAACTGGGGTGTGGAGGGCTGGCACCCCTTCCCAGGACCTGGGTGTACGGCCGGGCACCCCTTCAGTGCCCTGACCCCTGTGTGAGGGCTGGCACTCCTCCAGCACCATGGCCTGGGGTGTGAGGGCTGACAATTAACCAGTGACATGAACTGGGTGACGGCCGGGCACCCCATCAGTGCCATGAACCGTGAGTGAGGCCGGGCCCCTTCAGTGCCATGACCCGGGGTTTGAGGACTGGCACCTCAGTGACATGACTCGTGTGAGGGCTGGCACCCTTCAGTGCCCTGAAACGGGGTGTGAAGGCCGGGCACCTTACAGTGCTGTGAACCAGAGTAAGAGCCGGGCACTCTTCACATGACCTGGGTGTGAGGGCTGGGCACCACATGACCTGGGGTGAGGGCCGGGCACCCCATCAGTGCCAATGAACTGGGGAGTGAGGCTGGCCTCTGTGCCATGACCTGGGGTTGAGGACTGGGCACCTTTCAGTGACATGACCTGGGTGGAGGGCTGGCACTTACAGTGCTGTGAACCAGGTGTGAGGGCTGCACCTTCACATGACCGGGGTGTCAGGGCCGGGCAACCCTTCACATGACCCGGGGTGAGGGCTGCACCCATCAGTGCCATGAACCGGGGAGTGAGGGCCGGTTCCCTTAGTGCCATGACCGGGTTTGAGGCCCAGCACCCTTCAGTGCCATGAACTGAGAAGGGCGGGCACCCTTTATGCTATGAAACGGGGTGTGAAGGCCGGGCACCCCTATAGTGCTGTGAACTGGGTGAGGCCGGGCACCCCTTCACATGACCCGTGAGGGCCGGGCACCCCTTCAGCACCATGACTGGGGGTGTGAGGGCTGGCACCCTTTCAGTGCTCCTGAAACGGGGTGAAGGCTGGCACCCTACAGTGCTGTGAACCATAGAGGAGAGCCGGGTTCTATCACATGACCCGGGGTGTGAGGGCCGGCACCCCTTCACATGACCCGGGTGTGAGGACAGGCACCCCTTCACATGACCTGGGGTGTGAGGCTGGGCACCCCATCAGTGCTATGAACTGGGAGTGAGGGCTGCCCCTTCAGTGCCATGACCTGGGTTTGAGGCCCGGCACCCTTCAGTGCTATGAACTGGAGGAGGCTGGGCACCTTTTCAGTGCAAGGAAACGGGGTTAGAAGGCCGGGCACCCCACAGTGCTGTGAACTGGAGTGTGAGAGCCGGTACCCTTCACATGACCTGGGGTGTGGAGGGCTGGCACCCTTCACATGACCTGGGGTGTGGAGGCCGGGCACCCCATCAGTGCCATGACCCGGGAGTGAGGGCTGGCTCTTCAGTGCCAATGACCTGGTGTAGGCCCGGCACACTTACAGTGCTGTGAACCAGGGTGTAGAGGGCTGGCACTTTCTTACACGCGACCTGGAGTGAGGCTGGGCACCCCCTTCACATGACCGGGAGAGGCTGGGCACCCTTCAGCACTATGGGCGGGTGGAGGGCCGGACACCTATCAGAGACATGACCCGGTGTGACGGCCGGGCACCCCATCAGTGCAAGGCATGAACCGTGTGAGGCCGGCACCCCTTCCAGTGACATGACCCGGGGTGAGGCCGGGCACCCATTCAGTGACATGACCCGAGGTGACGGCCGGCACCCCATCATGCTATGAACCGGGGTGAGGGCCGGGCACCCCTTCAGTGACATGACCCGGTGTGAGGGCCGGGCACCCCTTCACATAACCCTGTGAGGGCTGGCACCCCTTCACATGACCTGTGAGGCCGGGCACCACCAGCACCATGAAAACCGGGGTGTGAGTGCCGCACCCATACCGTGGTTTGAACCAGGGGTGGAGGCTGGCACCTTCACATGACCTGGGGTGTCAGGGCTGCACCTTCACATAACCCCTGTGTGCGGGCTGGCCTTCAGTGCCATGACCTGGGGGTGAGGCCCGGCACACTTTCAGTGAAATGACCCGGGTGTGGAGGCTGGCACCCATCAGTGCCATGAACTGGGTGAGGGCCGGCACCCCTTCAGTGATATGACCTGGGGTGAGGCCGGGCACTCTTCACATAACCTGTGAGGGCTGGCACCCCCTTCACATGACCCGGGGTGTGAGAGCCGGGCACCTTCAGCACCATGAAACGGGGCTTGAGTGCCGTGCACCCATACCGTGGATTGAACCAGTGTGTGAGGCTGGGCACCCCTTCACATGACCCGGGGTGTGAGGCTGGCACCACTTCAGTGCCATGAACTGGGTGTGAGGGCCGGGCACTTTCAGTGCCCTGAAACGGGGTGTCATGCCGGGCACCCCTACAGTGCTGTGGAACCAGGGTGTGAGGGCTGGCACCCTTCACATGACCTGGGGTGTGAGGGCTGGCACCCTTACATGACCTGGGTGTGAGGGCCGGGCACCTTCAGCACCATGACCTGGGTGTGAGGGCCTGGCACCCCATCAGTGCAATGAACCAGGGGAGTGAGGGCTGGCCTCTTCAGTGCCATGAAACGGTGTGAGTGCAGGCACCCCACAGCTATACAGAACCGTGTGAGGGCCGGGCACCCCTTCCCATGACCCGGGGTGTAATGTCGCACCCTCCAGTGCTCCGACCTGGGTGTGAGGGCTGGAACCCTCCAGCACCATTGCCCGTGGTGTGAGGGCTGACACCACCAGTGACATGAACTGGGGTGGAGGGCTGGCACCTTTAGTGCCATGAAACAGGGTGTGAGGGCCGGGCACCCTTCACATGATGCGGGGCTTGAGGGGCTGGCCTGATTTCAGAGCCATGAATCGGTGAGGGCCGGGCACCCTCCAGCACCATGCCCCGGGGTGTGAGGGTCGGGCACCCCTTCAGTGACATGACCTGGGGTGTGAGGGCCGGGCACCCCTTTAGTGACATGACCTGGGGTGAGGGCTGCACCCTCCAGCACCATCACCTGGAGGAGGGCTGGGCACCCCTCCAGCACCATGGCCTGTGTGTGAGGGCCAACCTCCAGTGACATGACCTGCACGGCCGGGCACCCCTTCAGTGATATGACCTGGGGTATGAGGGCCGAGCACCCCTCCAGCACCATGCCCCTGGGGTGGTGGGCTGGGCACCTCAGTGCCATGAACCTGGGTGAGGGCCTGGTCACCTTCATGACATGACCCGGAGTGTTAAAAGGCACCTTTAGTGACATGACTCTGGGTGCTGTGGCAAGGCACCCTCCAGCACCATGACCCGGAGTGTGGAGGGCCGGGCACCCTTCAGTGCCATGAACTGTGAGGGCTGGGCACATCTTCAATGCCATGAACCGGGTGTGAGGCTGAGCAACCCTCAAATGACCTGGGTGGAGGTCGGCACCTCCAGCACCATGACCTCGAGGTGAGGGCCGGCACCCCTACAGAGCTGTGAATCGGGTGTGAGGGCTGGGCACCTACAAGTGCTGTGAACTGGGTGTGAGGGCTGGGCACCCCTCAGTGCCATGAAGGGGTGTGAGGCTGAGCACCCTTCAGTGCCATGAAACGGGGTGTGAAGGCCGGGCACCCCTATAGTGCTGTGAACCGGAGTGTGAGGGCCGGGTACCCTTCACATGACCTGGCAGGCACCCTTCACATGACCTGGGTGTCAGGGCTGGCAGCCCTTCAGCACCATGACTGGGTGTGAGGGCCGGGCACCCCATCAGTGCCATGAACTGGGTGTGAGGCCTGGCACACTTTCAATGAAATGACCCCGGTGTGAGGGCTGGCACCCCTTCAGCACCATGACTCGGGGTGGGAGGGCCTGGCACCCCATCAGTGCTATGAACCGGGTGTGAGGGCCGGCACCCTTTAGTGACATAACTCGGGGTGTGAGGGCTGGGCACCCCTTCACATGACCCGGGTGAGGGTCGGGCACCCTCCAGCACCATGACCCGGAGGTGAGGGCCGGGCACCTTACAGAGCTGTGAATCGGGGTGAGGGCCGGGCACCTACAGTGCTGTGAACTGGGGTGTGAGGGCCGGCACCCCTTCAGTGCCATGAAGCGGGGTGTGAGGCTGCCAAGACAACCCTTAGTGACATGTCCCGGGTGAGGGCTGGGGATCCTCCAGCACCATGACCCGGAGTGTGGAGGGTCGGGCACCTTCAGTGCCCTGAACAGGGGTGAGGGCCGGGCACCCCTTCAGTGCCATGAACTGGAATGTGAGGGCTGGCACCCTTTCAGTGCCATGAAACGAAGGTGGAAGGCCGGGCACCCCTATAGTGCTGGTGAACCTGGAGGTGAGGGCCGGGCACCCTTCACATGACCCGGGTGTGAGGGCAGGGCACCCTTCACATGACCTGGGTGTCAGGCTGGCAGCCCTTCAGCACCATGACTCGGGGTGTGAGGGCCGGGCACCCCATCAGTGCCATGAACCGGGTGTGAGGGCCGGGCACCCTTTAGTGACATAACTCGGGTGTGAGGCTGCACCCCTTCACATGACCCTGGGTGTGAGGGCTGGCACCACTTCAGCACCATGAAAGGGTGTGAGTGCCGGCACCCATACCGTGGTTTGAACCAGGGTGTGAGGGCCGGGCACCCTTCACAGGACCTGGGTGTCAGGCTGGCACCCCTTCATGATCCGGGGTGGAGGGCGGGCACCCCATCAGTGCTATGAACTGGGGAGGAGGGCCGTGTTCCTTCAGTGCCATGACCGTGGTTTGAGGCCCGGCACTCTTTCAGTGCTCATGAACTGAGTGTGAGGGCCGGGCACCCTTCAGTGCCATGAAACGGGTGTGAAGGCCGGGCACCCCTATAAGTGCTGTGGAACTGGGGTGAGGGCTGACCCTTCACATGACCCGGGTGTGAGGGCTGGCACCCTTCATCACCATAACTGGCTGTGAGGGTCAAACCTTTCAGTGCCCTGAAACGGGGTGTGAAGGCCGGCACCCCTACAGTGCTGTGGAACCGGGAGTGTGAGAGCTGGTACCCCTTCATGACCTCGGGTGTGAGGCCGGCACCCTTCAGTGCCATGAACCGAGGTGAGGGCCGGCATCTTTCAGTGCTATGAAACGGGGTGAAGCCCGGCACCTTATAGTGCTGTGAACCGGGGAGTGAGGGCGGGCCCTTCACATTACCTGGGTGAGGGCGGGCACCCCATTAGTGCCATGAACCGGGAGTGAGAGCCGTGTTCCCTCTTTCAGTGCCATGACCCGGGTTTGAGGCCCGGCACCCCTTCAGTGCCATGAACCGGAGTGTGAGGGCTGGGCACTTTCAGTGCTATGAAACGGGTGTGAAGCCCTGGCACTTTATAGTGCTGTGAACTGGGAGTGAGGGCGGGCCCCTTCAGTGCCATGAACCGGGTGTGAGGCCCGGGCACACTTCAGTGAAATGACCGGGTGTGAGGGCCGGGCACCCCTTCACATGACCCGGGGTGAGGGCTGGCACCCTCAGTGCCATGAACTGGGAGTGAGGCTGGGCCCCTTCAGTGCTACACCTGGTGGACCTGGGCACACTTTCAGTGAAGGACCTGGGTGGAGGCTGCACCCCTTCAACACCATGACTCGGGGTGTGAGGGCTGGCACCCCTTCACTGACATGACCTGTGAGGCGGGCACCCCTTCACATAACCTGTGTGCTGGCACCTTCACATGACCCGGGTGAGTGCCGGGCACCCTTCACATGACCTGGGGGTGAGTGCCGGGCACCTTCAGCACCATGAACGGAGTGTTAGTGCCGGGCACCCATACCGGATTGAACCAGTGTGTGAGGGCGGGCACCCCTTCACATGACCCGGGTGGAGGCCGGGCACCCTTCAGTGCCATGAACCGGGGTGTGAGGCCGGAATCCCTTCAGATGACACCTGTGGGGCCGCACCCTTCACATAACCCTGGGTGTGAGGGCTGGCACCTCACATGTTCCGGGTGTGGTGCCGGGCACCTCAGCACCATGGAAACGGAGCCGGGCACCCACACGGATTGAACCAGTGTGAGGGCCGGGCACCCTTCACATGACCTGGGTGTGAGGCTGGCACCCTTCAGTGCCATGAACTGGGGTAGAGGGTGGCAATTTTCAGTGCCCTGACACGTGGTGTCAAGGCCGGGCACCCCTACAGTGCTGTGAACCAGGGTGTGAGGGCGGGCACCCCTTCACATGACCTGTGATGGCTGGGCACCCTTCACATGACCTGGGTAGGAAGGGCACCCTTCAGCACCATGAACTGGGAGGAGGGCTGGCCTCTTCAGTGCCATGAAATGTGGTGCAGGCACCCCACAGTGTATGAACCGGGGTGTGAGGGCTGGCACCCCTTCCCATGACCTGGGGACGGCGGGCACCTTCAGTGCCTCACCCGGGTAGGGCTGGGCACCTCCAGCACCATGGCCTGGGTGTGAGGGCGGACACCAATTCAGTGACATGAACTGGGTGGGAGCCGGGCACCTTTAAGGCCATGACAGGGTGAGGCCGGGCACCCCCAGCAGTGCGGAACGGGGTGAGGGCCGGGCACCCCTTCACATGACGCGGGGTTTGAGGGCCTGGCTCGATTTCAGTGCCATGAATCGGCGTGTGAGGGCCTGGCACCCCTTCAGCACCATGGACCCGGGTGTTGGGGGCTTGCCTGACCACAATGCGAATCGGGATGTGAGGCCTGGGCTCGATTTCAGTGCCATGAATCAAGGTGGGGCTGGCCATTAGCACCATGACCCAGGGTGTGAAGGCCGGGCACCCCAGCACTGTGTCCTGGGGTGTGAGGGCCGGACACTCATTCAGTGACATGACCCGGGTGACGGCTGGCACCCCTTCAGTGACATGACCTGGGGTGTGAGGCCGAGCACCCCTTCAGCACCATGACCCGGAGTGTGAGGGCTGGCACCCTTCAGTGCCATGAACTAGGTGAGGACCGGGCACATCTTCAATGCCATGACCTGGGGTGAGGGCCGGGCACCCTTTCAGTGCCAAGGAAACGGGGGTGTGAAGGCCCGGCACCCCTACAGTGCTGTGAACCGGGGTGGAGGGCGGGCACCTTCAAATGACCTGGGGTGTGAGGCGGGCACCCCCCAGCACCATGACTCGGGGTGTGAGGGCCTAGCACCCATTAGTGCTATGAACTGGGAGTGAGGGCTGGCCTTCAGTGCCATGAAACGGGGTGTGAGTGCAGGGCACCTCAGTGTTATGAACTGGGTTGAAGGCCGGCACCCATTCCCATGACCCGGGTGTATGGCTGGGCACCCTTCAGTGCCCTGACCAGGGTGTGAGGCCGGGTACCCTCCAGCACCATGGCCCGGGTGAGGGCCGGACACCACCAGTGACATGAACTGGGTGTGAGGGCCGGGCACCCTTTTAGTGCCATGAAACAGGGTGTGAGGGCCGGGCACCCTACAGTGCTGTAACCGGGGTGTGAGGGCTGGGCACCCCTTCACATGACGCGGGGTTTGAGGGCCTGGCCTGATTTCAGTGCCATGAATCGGCGTGTGAGGCCGGGCACCCTTCAGCACCATGGACCCGGGGTGTTGGGGCTTGGCTCGATTTCAGTGCCATGAATGGGGGTGAGGGCCTGGCTCGATTTCAGTGCCATGAATCAGGGTGTGGGGCCGGGTACCCCATTAGCACCATGACCCAGGGTGTGAAGGCCGGGCACCCCTACAGCACCATGTCCCGGGGTGTGAGGGCCGGACACTCATTCAGTGACATGACCCGGGTGTGAGGGCTGAGCACCCCCTCCAGCACCATGACCGGAGTGTGAGGGCCGGGCACCCCTTCAGTGCCATGAACTAGGTGTGAGGACCGGGCACATCTTCAATGCCATGACCTGGGGTGTGAGGGCCGGGCACCTTTCAGTGCCATGAATGGGGGTGTGAAGGCCCGCACTTTACAGTGCTGTGAACTGGGTGTGAGGGCTGGGCACCCCTTCAAATGACCCTGGGTGTGAGGGCTGGCACCCCTACAAAGCGTGAACTGGGGTGTGAGGCCGGCACCCCTTCAGTGCCATGAAGGGGTGAGGGCCTGGCACCCCTTTAGGTCCATGACCCGGCCAGGAGGGCCATGTACCGTTATTGACATGACCCAGGGTGTGAGGGCTGGGCACAACTTTAGTGACATGTCCCGGGTGTGAGGGCCGGGATCCCTCCAGCACCATGACCCGGAATGTGAGGGTCGGGCACCCCGTCAGTGCCCTGAACAGGGGTGTGAGGGCTGGCACCCTTCAGTGCCATGAACTGGAGTGGTGAGGGCCGGGCACCCTCAGTGCCATGAAACGGGGTGTGAAGGCCGGGCACCCCTATAGTGCTGTGAACTGGGGTGTGAGGGCCGGGCACCCCTTATAGTGCTGTGAACTGTGGAGGGCTGCACCCTTCACATGACCCGGGGTAAGAGGGGTGGGCACCCTTCAGCACCATGACTCTGGGGTGAGGGCTGGCACCCTTTCAGTGCCCTGAAACGGGGTGTGAAGGCCGGGCACCCTACAGTGTTGTGAACTGGAGGTGAGGGCCGAGTACCACATGACCCGGTGTGAGGGGCTGGCACCCTTCACATGACCTGGAGGAGGGCTGGCACCCTTCAGCACCATGACTCGGGGTGTGAGGGCCGGGCACCCCATCAGTGCCATGAACCGGGGAGTGAGGGCCGGGCCTCTTCAATGCCATGACCTGGTGTGAGGCCGGCACACTTTCAATGAAATGACCCGTGTAGGCTGGCACCCCTTCAGCACCATGACTGGGGTGAGGGCCGGGTACCCCATCAGTGCCATGAACTGGGGTGTGAGGGCTGGCACCTTCAGTGACATGAAACAGGGTGTGAGGGCTGGGCACCCCTACAGTGCTGCGAACTGGGGTGTGAGGGCTGGCACCCCTTCACATGACGCGGGGTTTGAGGGCTGGCCTCGATTTCAGTGCCATGAATCGGCGTGTGAGGGCTGGCACCCTTCACATGACCCGGGGTAAGAGGGCTGGGCACCCTTCAGCACCATGACTTGGGGGTGAGGGCCGGGCACCCCTTTCAGTGCCCCTGAAACGGGGTGTGGAAGGCGGGCACCCCTACAGTGCTGTGAACCGGAGTGTGAGGGCCGAGTACCCCTTCACATGACCCGGGGTGTGAGGGGGGCCACCACATGACCCGGAGGTGAGGGCTGGGCACCCCTTCAGCACCATGACTCGGGGTGAGGGCTGGCACCCCATCAGTGCTATGAACTGGGAGTGAGGGCTGGCTCTCTTCAATGCCATGAGACCTGGTGTGAGGCCCGGCACACTTTCATGAAATGACCTGGGTGAGGGGGCGCACCCCTTCAGCACCAATGACTCGGGGTGTGAGGGAGGGCTGCACCCCATCAGTGCCATGAACGGTGTGAGGGCCGGGCACCCTTCAGTGACATGACCCGGGGTGTGGAGGTCCAGGCACCCCTTCACATAACCTGGGTGAGGGCCGGGCACTCCTTCACATGACCGGGGTGTGAGGGCCGGGCACCCCTTCAGCACCATGAAACGGGGGGTGAGTGCCGGGCACCCATACTCGGGTTTGAACCAGGTGAGGCCGGGCACCCTTCACATGACCCGGGTGTCAGGCCGGGCACCCCTTACATTACCCGGTGGTAGAGGCCGGGCACCCTTCAGTGCCTTTACCCGTGTGAGGCCGGACACCAACCAGTGAAATGACTCTGGTGTGACGGCCGGGCCCCCTTCAGTGACATGACCTGGGGTGTGAGGCTGGGCACCCCTCCAGCACCATGCCCCGGGGTGTGATGTCCGGGCACCCCTTCAATGACATAACCCGTGTGAGGGCCGGGGACCCCTTAGTGACATGACCCGGGATGCGAGGGGTCGGGACCCTCCAGCACCATGACCCGAGTGTGAGGGCTGGCACCCTTTAGTGCCATGAACACGGGTGGAGGCTGCACCCCTTCAGTGCCATGAACTGGGGTGTGAGGGCGGGCACGCTTTCAGTGCCCTGAAACGGGGAGTGAGGGCTGGCCCCTTCAGTGCCATGACTCGGTGTGAGGCCCGGCACACTCAATGAAATGACCTGGGTGGCTGAGCACCCCTTCAGCACCATGTCTCGGGGTGTGAGGGCTGGCACCCCATCAGTGCCATGAACCGGGAGTGAAGGCCAGGCTCCCTTCAGTGCCATGACCTGGGGGTGAGGCCCGGCACACTTTCAATGAAATGACCCGGGGTGTGAGGGCCGGGCACCCCATCAGTGCCATGAACCGGGGTGGAGGCCGGGCACCCTTCAGTGACATAACCCGGGGTGGAGGGCTGGCACCTTCACATGACCTGGGTGTGAGGGCTGGGCACCACTAGCACCATGAAACGGGGTGGTTAGTGCTGGCACCCTTCACATGACCCGGGGTGTCAGGGCTGGGCACCCCTTCACATGACCCGGGGTGAGGGCCGGGCACCCCATCAGTGCCATGAACTGTGGAGGAGGGCCGTGTTCCCCTTCAGTGCCATGAACCGGAATGTGAGGGCCGACCTTTCAGTGCCATGAACGGGGTGAAGGCCGGGCACCCTTATAGTGCTGTGAACTGGGGTGGAGGGCCAGGACCCCTTCACATGACCCGGGGTGAGGGCCTGGCACCCCTTCAGCAGCACCATGACTGGGTGTGAGGGCCGGGCACAGTGCCCTGAAACGGGGGTGTGAAGGCCGGGCACCCTACAGTGCTGTGAACTGGAGGTGAGAGCTGGCACTTCACATGACCGGGGTGTGAGGGCTGGCACCCCTTCACATGACCCGGGGTGAGGGCTGGCACCCCTTCACATGACCTGGGGTGTGAGGGCCGGGCACCCATTAGTGCCATGAACCGGGAGTGAGAGCCGTGTTCTTCAGTGCCATGACCTGGGGTTTGAGGCCGGGCACCCCTTCAGTGCCAAGGAACCGGAGTGTGAGGGCCGGGCACCCTTTCAGTGCCATGAAACGGGGTGTGAGGCCGGGCACCCTTCACATGACGCGGGGTTTGAGGGCCTGGCTCGATTTCAGTGCCATGAATCGGCGTGTGAGGGCCTGGCCTGATTTCAGTGCCATGAATCTGGTGGGGGCCGGGTACCCCATTAGCACCATGACCCGGGGTGTGAAGGCGGGCACCCCTACAGCACCATGTCCCGGGGTGAGGGCCGGACACCTCATTCAGTGACATGACCTGGGTGACGGCCGGGCACCCTTCAGTGACATGACCCGGGGTGTGAGGGCTGAGCACCTCCAGCACCATGCCCTGGGGTGGGGCTGGGCACCCCTTCAGTGCCATGAACCTGGGTGTGAGGCCCGGTCACTCTTTCAATGACATGACCTGGGGTGTCAGGCTGGCACCCTTTAGTGACATGACCCGGGGTGCCAGGGCCGGGCACCCCTCCAGCACCATGACCCGGAGTGAGGGCCGGGCACCCTTCAGTGCCATGAACTAGGGGTGTGAGGACTGGGCACATTCAATGCCATGACCCGGGTGGAGGGCCGGGCACCCTTTCAGTGCCATGAAACGGGTGGGTGAAGGCCCGGCACCCCTACAGTGTAGTGAACCGGGGTGAGGGCCGGGCACCCTTCAAATGACCCGGGGTGTGAGGGTCGGGCACCCTCCAGCACCATGACCCAGAGTGTGAGGGCTGGCACCTACAGAGCTGTGAACTGGGTGAGGGCCGGGCACCCTTAGTGCCATGAAGGGGTGTGAGGGCCGGGCACCTTTTTAGGTCCATGACCTGGCTGTGAGGCTGTGTACCGTGCTTGACATGACCCAGGGTGAGGGCCGGGCACAACCTTAGTGACATGTCCCGGGTGTGAGGGCCGGGGATCCCTCCAGCACCATGACCCGGTAGGTGAGGGTCGGCACCCCTTCAGTGCCCTGAACAGGGGTGTGTGAGGCCGGCACCCCTTAGTGCCATGAACCGAGTGTGAGGGCCGGGCACCCTCAGTGCCATGAAACGGGGTGTGAAGCCGGGCACCCCTATAGTGCTGTGACCCGGGGTGTGAGGGCTGGCACCCCTATATGTTGTGAACTGGGTGTGAGGGCGGGCACCCCTTCCACATGACCCGGGGTAAGAGGGCCGGGCACCTTCAGCACCATGACTCAGGGTGTGAGGGCCGGGCACCCTTTCAGTGCCCTGAAACTGTGTGTGGCTGGGCACCCCTACAGTGCTGTGAACCGGAGGTGAGGCCGAGTACCCCTTCACATGACCTGGGTGTGAGGCCGGCACCCTTCACATGACCCGGGGTGGAGGGTGCACCCTTCAGCACCATGACCCGGGGTGTGAGGCTGGCACCCATCATTGCCATAAACCGGGGAGTGAGGGCTGGGCCTCCTTCAATGCCATGACCCAGGGAGGCCCGGGCACACTTTCAATGAATGACCTGGGGTGTGAGGGCTGGCACCCCTTCAGCACCATGACTCGGGGGTGAGGGCGGGCACCCCATCAGTACCATGAACCGGGGTGAGGCTGGGCACCTTCAGACATGACCTGGGGTGTGGAGGCCAGGCACCTTCACATAACCCGGGTGAGGGCCGGGCACCACATGACCCGGGGTGTCAGGCCGGGCACCTTCACATAACCCGGGGTGTAGGGGCTGGCACCAGTGCCTTTTACCTGGGTGTGAGGGCTGGACACCAATTCAGTGAATGACTCTGGTGTGACGGCCGGGCTCCCTTCAGTGACATGACCTGGGGTGTGAGGGCCGGGCACCCTCCAGCACCATGCCCCTGGGGTGTGATGGTCGGGCACCCCTTCAGTGACATGACCGGGGTGTGAGGGCCGGGGACCCTTTAGTGACATGACCTGGGGTGCGAGGGCTGGCACCCTCCAGCACCATCACCCAGAGTGTGAGGGCCTGGCACCTCCAGCTCCATGACCCGAGTGTGAAGGACGGGCACGCCTTCAGTGGCATGAACCGGGGTGAGGGCCGGGCATCTCAATGTCATGAACTGGGGTGTGAGCCCGGCACCCTACAGTGCTTGGGAACTGGGGTGGAGGGCCTGGCACCCCTACAGTGCTTTGAACTGGGGGTGGAGGGCCGGGCTGCATGACCCGGGGTGTGGGGCCGGGCACCCTTCAGCACCATGACTCGGGTGTGAGGGCCGGGAACCCCATCAGTGCCGTGAACCGGGTGTGAGGGGCCGGGCACCCTTCAGTGCACTGACTGGGAGTGAGGGCCGGCACCTCTTAGTGACATGACCTGGGGTGTGAGGGCTGGGACCCTCCAGCACCATGACCCGGAGGAGGGCCGGGCACCCCTTAGTGCCATGAACACGGGTGTAGGGCCGTGCACCCCTTCAGTGCCATGAACTGGTGTGAGGGCGGGCACGCTTTCAGTGCCCTGAAAGGGGTGTGAAGGCTGCACCCCTACAGTGCTGTGAACCAGGGTGTGAGGGCTGGGCACTTCACATGACCCGGGGTGTGAGGGCCGGGCACCCTTCACATGACCTGGGGTGAGGGCGGGCACCCCATCAGTGCCATGAACCGGGAGGAGGGCTGGCCCCCTTCAGTGACATGACCCGGGGGTGTGAGTGCAGGGAACCCCTTGTTATGAACCGGGGTGTGAGGGCCAGGCACCCCTTCACATGACCTGGGGTGTAATGGCCAGGCACTCCTTCAGTGCCCTGACTGGGGGTGTGAGGCCGGGCACCCCTCCGCTGCGGGGTGTGGGGCGGGAACCGCTTCAACCCCATGACATGGGGTGTGAGGGCCGGGCACCCTTTTAGTGCCATGAAACGGGTTGTAATGGCGAGCACCCCTATAGTGCTGTGAACCGGGGTGTGAGGGCCAGGCACCCCTTCAGCGCCATGAATCGGGGTGTGAGGCCGGGCACCTTCAGCTCCATGACCCAGGGTGTGGCGCGGGCTCGATTTCAGTGCCATCAATCTGGGTGTGTGGGCGGGCACCCTCCAGCACCATCACCCAGAGTGTGAGGGCGGCACCCCTCCAGCACCATGACCCGGAGTGTGAAGGGCCGGGCACGCCTTCAGTGGCATGAACCGGGGTGTGAGGGCCGGGCACATCTTCAATGTCATGAACGGGGTGTGAAGGCCGGACCCCTACAGTGCTGTGAACCGGGGTGTGAGGCCTGGCACCCCTTCAGTGCCATGAAGCGGGGTGTGGGCTGGCACCCCTTCAGCACCATGACCGGTGTGAGGCGGGCACCTTCAGCACCATGACTCGGGGTGTGAGGGCCCTTCGCATGACCCGGGGTGTGAGGGGCCGGGCACCTTCAGCACCATGACTCGGGGTGTGAGGGCCGGGCACCCCTTCAGTGCCATGAACCGGGGTGTGAGGCCGGGCACATCTTCAATGCCATGAACCGGGGTGTGAGGCCGGGCACCCTTCAGTTCCATGAACCGGGTGTGAGGCGGGCACATCTTCACTGCCATGAACCCGGGTGTGTGGGCGGGCACCCTTTCAGTGGAAACAGGGTGTGAAGGCCGGGCACCCCTTCAGTTCCATGAACCTGGGTGTGAGGCCGCCCTTCACTGCCATGACCGGGTGTGAGGCCGGGCACCCCTTCATGACCCGGTGTGAGGGCCGGGTACCCCTTCAGCACCATGACTGGGGTGTGAGGGCAGCACCCCATCAGTGCCATGATCGGGGTGAGGGCCGGGCACCTTCAGTGCCATGAAACGGGGTGTGAGGCAGGGCACCCCTACAGTGTTATGATCCGGGGTGTGAGGCCGGGCACCCCTTTACATGACCGGGGTGTAGGGCTGGGCACCCCTTCAGTGCCCTGTCCCGGGGTATGAGGGCAGGGCACCCCTCCAGCACCATGGCTCGGGGGTGTGAGGCAGGACACCCATTTAGTGACATGACCCGGGTGTGACGGCGGGCACCTTCAGTGCCCTGACCCCGGGGTGTGAGGCCGGGTACCCCTCCAGCACCATGGCCCGGGGTGTGAGGGCGGACACCAATTCAGTGACATGAACCTGGGTGTGAGGGCCGGGCAGCCTTTAGTGCCATGAAACAGGGTGTGAGGTCGGGCACCCCTTCAGTGACATGACCCGGGGTGTGAGGCCGGGCACCCTTTCAGAGCCATGAAACGGGTTGTGAAGGCCCGGCACCCCTACAGTGTTGTGAACCGGGTTGTGAGGGCCGGGCACCCCTTCACATGACCCGGGGTGTGAAGCCGGGCATCCCTCCAGCACCATGACCCTGGTTTTGAGGCCGGGCACCCCTTCAGTGCCATGAACCGGGGTGAGGGCCGGGCACATCTTCACTGCCATTAACCGGGGTGTGAGGGCCGGCACCCTTTCAGTGCCATGAAACGGGGTGTGAAGGCCTGGCACCCCTACAGTGCTTTGAACCGGGGTGTGAGGGCCGGGCACCCCTTGCATGACCCGGGGTGTGAGGGCCGGGCACCCCTTCAGCACCATGACTCGGGGTGTGAGGGCCGGGAACCCCATCAGTGCCGGGGTGTGAGGGCCGGGCACCCCTTCAGTGCACGGACCGGGGAGTGAGGGCGGGCACCTCTTTAGTGACATGACCCGGGGTGTGAGGGCGGGGACCTCCAGCACCATGACCCGGTGTGCTAGTGCCATGAACACGGGTGTAAGGGCCGTGCACCCCTTCAGTGCCATGAACCGGGGTGTGAGGGCCGGGCCTTCAGTGCCCTGAAACGGGTGTGAGCCGTGCACCCCTACAGTGCTGTGAACCAGGGTGTGAGGCCGGGCACCCTTCACATGACCCGGGGTGTGAGGGCGGGCACCCCTTCACATGACCTGGGGTGTGAGGGCCGGGCACCCCATCAGTGCCATGAACCGGGGAGTGAGGGCGGGCTCCCTTCAGTGACATGACCCGGGGTGTGAGTGCAGGGCACCCCTACAGTGTTATGAACCGGGGTGTGAGGGCCAGGCACCCCTTCACATGACCCGGGGTGTAATGGCCAGGCACTCCTTCAGTGCCCTGACTGGGGAGTGTGAGGGCCGGGTACCCCTCAGCACCATGGCCGGGGTGTCAGGGCCGGAACGCTTCAACCCCATGACATGGGTGTGAGGCCAGGCACCCTTAGTGCCATGAAACGGGTTGTAATGGCGAGCACCCTAGTGCTGTGAACCGGGGTGTGAGGCCGGGCACCCTTCAGCGCCATGAATCGGGGTGTGAGGGCCGGGCACCCCTTCAGCTCCATGACCCAGGGTGTGAGCGCCGGGCTCGATTTCAGTGCCATCAATCTGGGTGTGTGGGCGGGCACCCTCCAGCACCATGACCGGGGTATGACGGCCAGGCACCCCTTCAATGACATGACCCGGGGTGTGTGGGCAGGGCACCATTTCAGTGACATGACCGGGGTGTGAGCCGGGCACCCCTTCAATGACATGACCGGAAGTGTGTGGGTCGGTCACCTTTCAGTGCCATGGCCGGGGTGTGAGGGCGGGTACGCTTCAGTGCCATGACACGAGTTGTGAGGCCGGGCACCCCTTCACATGACCCGGGGTGTGAGGGCGGGCACCTCATCAGTGCCATGAACCGGGGAGTGAGGCCGGGCTCCCCTTCACTGCCATGACCCGGGGTGTGAGGCCGGGCACACTTTCAGTGAAATGACCCGGGTGTGAGGGCGGGCACCCCTTCAGCACCATGACTCGGGGTGTGAGGCCGGGCACCCATCAGTGCCATGAAGCGGGGTGGGGCGGCGGGCACCCCTTCAGTGACATGACCCGGGGTGTGAGGGCCGGGCACCCCTTCACATAACCGGGGTGTGAGGCGGGCACCTTCACATGACCGGGTGTGAGCCGGGCACCCTTCAGCACCATGAAACGGGGTGTTAATGCCGGGCACCCATACTGTGGATTGAACCAGTGTGTGAGGGCCGGGCACCCCTTCACATGACCCGGGGTGTGAGGCCGGGCACCCCTTCAGTTCCATGAACCGGGGTGTGAGGGCCGGGCACCCTTTCAGTGCCCTGGAAACGTGGTGTCAAGGCCGGGCACCTACAGTGCTGTGAACCAGGGTGTGAGGGCCGGGCACCCTTCACATGACCTGGGGTGTGAGGGCCGGGCACCCCTTCACATGACCTGGGGTGTGAGGCCGGGCACCCCTTCAGCACCATGACTGGGGTGTGAGGGCCTGGCACCCCATCAGTCCATGAACCGGGAGTGAGGCCGGGCTCCTCTTCAGTGCCATGAAACGGGGTGTGAGTGCAGGGCACCCCTACAGTGTTATGAACCGGGGTGTGAGGGCCGGGCACCTTCCATGACCCGGGGTGTAATGGCGGGCACCCCTTCAGTGCCCTGACCCGGGGTGTGAGGCCGGGTACCCTCAGCACCATGGCCCGGGGTGTGAGGCCGGACACCAATTCAGTGTTTTGAACCGGGGTGTGAGGGCCAGGCACCCCTTCACATGACCCAGGGTGTAATGGCCAGGCACTCCTTCAGTGCCCTGACTGGGGTGTGAGGGCAGGTACCCCTCAGCACCATGGCCCGGTGTCAGGGGCCGGGAACGCTTCAACCCCATGACATGGGGTGTGAGGCCAGGCACCCTTTTAGTGCCATGAAACGGGTTAGTAATGGCCGAGCACCCCTATAGTGCTGTGAACCGGGGTGTGAGGCCGGGCACCCCTTCAGCGCCATGAATCGGGGTGTGAGGGCCGGGCACCCCTTCAGCTCCATGACCCAGGGTGTGAGCGCCGGGCTCGATTCAGTGCCATCAATCTGGGTGTGTGGGCGGGCACCCCTCCAGCACCATGACCCGGGGTATGACGGCCAGGCACCCCTTCAATGACATGACGGGGTGTGTGGGCAGGGCACCATTTCAGTGACATGACCGGGGTGTGAGGGCAGGCACCTTCAATGACATGACCGGAAGTGTGGGTCGGTCACCCTTTCAGTGCCATGGCCGGGGTGTGAGGCCGGGTACGCTTCAGTGCCATGACACGGTTGAGGGCGGGCACCCCTTCACATGACGGGGTGTGAGGGCCGGGCACCTCATCAGTGCCATGAACGGGGAGTGAGGCCGGGCTCCCCTTCACTGCCATGACCCGGGGTGTGAGGCCGGGCACACTTTCAGTGTGACCGGGGTGTGAGGGCCGGGCACCCCTTCAGCACCATGACTCGGGGTGTGAGGGCGGGCACCCCATCAGTGCCATGAAGCGGGGTGTGAGGGCCGGGCACCCCTTCAGTGACATGACCCGGGGTGTGAGGGCCGGGCACCCCTTCACATAACCGGGGTGTGAGGCGGGCACCCCTTCACATGACCGGGGGGTGAGAGCCGGGCACCTTCAGCACCATGAAACGGGGTGTTAATGCCGGGCACCCATACTGTGGATTGAACCAGTGTAGAGGCCGGCACCCTTCACATGACCGGTGTGAGGGCCGGGCACCCCTTCAGTTCCATGAACCGGGTGTGAGGGCCGGGCACTTTCAGTGCCCTGAACGTGGTGTCAAGGCCGGGCACCCCTACAGTGCTGTGAACCAGGGTGTGAGGGCCGGGCACCCCTTCACATGACCTGGTGTTGAGGGCCGGGCACCCTTCACATGACCTGGGGTGTGAGGGCCGGGCACCCCTTCAGCACCATGACTCGGGGTGTGAGGGCCTGGCACCCCATCAGTGCCATGAACCGGGGAGTGAGGGCCGGGCTCCTCTTCAGTGCCATGAAACGGGGTGTGAGTGCAGGGCACCCCTACAGTGTTATGAACCGGGGTGTGAGGGCCGGGCACCCCTTCCCATGACCCGGGGTGTAATGGCCGGGCACCCCTTCAGTGCCCTGACCCGGGTGTGAGGGGCTGGCACCCTCCAGCACCATGGCCCGGTGAGGGCCGGACACCAATTCAGTGACATGAACCGGGTGAGGGTCGGGCACCCTTTAGTGCCATGAAACAGGATGTGAGGGCGGGCACCCTACAGTGCTGCGAACCGGGTGTAGGGCCGGGCACCCTTCACATGACGCGGGTTTGAGGGCTCTCCGATTTCAGTGCCATGAATCGGCATGTGAGGGCCGGGCACCCTTCAGCACCATGACCCGGGGTGTTGGGGCTTGCCTGATTTCAGTGCCATGAATCGTGTGTGAGGGCCTGGCTCGATTTCAGTGCCATGAATCAGGGTGTGGGGCCGGGTACCCCATTAGCACCATGACCCGGGGTGTGAAGGCCGGGCACCCCTCCAGCACCATGTCCCGGGTGCACCATGCCCCGGGTGTGTGGGCGGGCACCCCTTCAGTGCCATGAACCTGGGTGTGAGGCCAGTCACTCCTTCAATGACATGACCCGAGGTGTCGGGGCGGGCACCCCTTTAGTGACATGACCCGGGGTGCAGGGCCGGGCACCCCTCCCTTCCTTGACCCGGAGTGAGGCCAGGCACCCCTTCAGTGCTGCCATGAACTAGGGTGTGAGGGCCGGAACTGCATCTTCAATGCCATGACCCGGGGTGTGAGGGCGGGCACCCGCTTTGATGCCATGAAACGGGGTGTGAGCCCGGCACCCCTACAGTGCTGTGAACCGGGGTGTGAGGGCCGAGCACCCCTTCAAATGACCCGGGGTGTGAGGTCAGGCACCTCCAGCACCATGACCGGAGTGTGAGGGCGGGCACCCCTACAGGAGCTGTGAACCCGAGGTGTGAGGCCGGGCACCCCTTCAGTGCCATGAAGCTGGGTGTGAGGGCGGGCACCCGCTTGGAATCCATGACCCAGGCTGTGAGGGCCGTGTACCGTTACTGACGGCCCAGGGGTGTGAGGGCGGGCACAACTTTAGTGGCATCCCGGGGTGTGAGGCGAGGGGATCCCTCCAGCACACCATGACCCGGAATGTGAGGGTCGGGCACCCCTTCAGTGCCCTGAACACGGGTGTGAGGCCGGGCACCCCTTCAGTGCCATGAACCGGAGTGGTGAGGCCAGGCACCCTTTCAGTGCCATGAAGCGGGGTGTGAAGGCGGGCACCCTATAGTGCTGTGAACCGGGGTGTGAGGGCAGGCACTATAGTCTGCGTTCCGGGGTGTGTGAGGCCAGGCACCCCTTCACATGACCCGGGAGTAGAGGGCCGGGCACCTTCAGCACCATGACTCGGGGTGTGAGGGCCAGGCACCCTTCAGTGCCCTGAGCAGGGGTGTGAAGGCCGGCACCCTACAGTGCTGTGAACGAGATGCGAGGGCGAGTACCCCTTCACATGACCCGGGGTGTGAGGCGGGCACCCCTTCACATGACCGAGGGTGTGAGGGCAGACACCCCTTCAGCACCATGACTCGGGGGTGTGAGGCCGGGCACCCCATCAGTGCCATGAACGAGTGAGGGCTGGGCTCCCCATTCAATGCCATGACCGGGTGTGAGGCCAGGGCACACTCAATGAAATGACCCGGGGTGTGAGGCCGGGCACCCCTTCAGCACCATGACTCGGGGTGTGAGGGCCGGGTACCCCCATCAGTACCATGAACCGGGGTGTGAGGGCCGGGCACCCCTTCAGTGACATGACCCGGGGTGTGAGGCCAGGCACCCCTTCACATAACCCAGAGTGTGAGGGGCCAGGCACCCCTTCACATGACCCGGGGTGTGAGGGCCAGGCACCCCTTCAGCACCATGAAGCGGGGTGTGAGTGCGGGCACCCATACGTGGTTGAACCAGGAGTATGAGGGCGGTACCCCTTCACATGACCCAGGGGTGTCAGGGCCAGGCACCCCTTCACATAACCCGGGGTGTAAGGGCAGGGCACCCCTTCAGTGCCTTGCAGGGTGTGAGGGCGGACACCAATTCAGTGAAATGACTGGGGGTGGGCAGCCCGGGCTCCCCTTCAGTGGCATGACCTTACAGGTGTGAGGGCCCAGGCACCCCTCAGCACCATGCGGGGTGTGATGAGGCCGGGGACACCCTTCCCGTGAGCATGGCCGAGGGTGCTTGTGAGGCCGAGACCCCTTTAGTGACATGGCCGGGAGTGCGAGGCGGGCACCCCTCCAGCACCATCACCGGAGTGAGGGCAGGCACCCCTCCAGCACCATGGCCCGGTGTGAGGCGGGAACCCCAAAAGCACCATGTCCCGGGGTGTGAGGGCGGACACTCATTCGATGACATGACCCGGGGGTGACGGCCGGGCACCCCTTCAGTGACATGACCCGGGGTGTGAGGGGCCGAGCACCCCTCCAGCTTCATGCCCGGGGTGTGTGGGCGGGCACCGTCAGTGCCATGAACCTGGGTGTGAGGCCCGATCACTCCTTCAATGACATGACCCGGGGTGTCAGGGCCGGGCACCTCTAGTGACATGACCCGGGGTGCCAGGGCCGGGTACCTAGCACCATGACCCGATTATTGTGAAGGCCAAAACCCCTCAACACCATGTCGGGGGTGTGAGGGCGGACACTCATTCAGTGACATGACCCGGGGTGACGGCCGGGCACCTCTTCAGTGACATGACCCGGGGTGTGAGGCCGAAGCACCCCTCAGCACCATGCCCGGGGTGTGTGGGCGGAGCACCCCTTCAGTGCCATGAACCTGGGTGTGAGGCCGGTCCCCTCCTTCAGCCAACATGACCCGGGGTGTCAGGGCCGGGCACCCCTTTAGTGACATGACCCGGGGTGCCAGGGCCGGGCACCCCTCCAGCACCATGACCCGGAGTGTGAGGCCGGGCACCCCTTCAGTGCCATGAACTAGGGTGTGAGAGGACGGGCACATCTTCAATGCCATGACCCGAGGTGGCGGGCCGGGCACGCTTTCAGTGCCATGGAAACGGGGTGTGAAGGCAGCACCCCCTACAAGTGCTAATGAACCGGGGTGTGAGGCCGGGCACCTTCAAATGACCGGGGTGTGAGGGTGGGGCACCCATCCAGCACCATGATGCCAGTGTGAGGGCGGGCACCCCTACAGAGCTGTGAACCGGGGATGTGAGGGCCGGGCACCCCTTCCAGTGCCATGAAGCGGGGTGTGAGGGCCGGAAGGCACTTGCCCCAGGTCCATGACCCGGGCTGTGAGGGCCGTGTACCGTTGACATGACCCAGGGTGTGAGGGCGGGCACAACATTAGTGACATGTCGGGGTGAGGACGGGGATCCCTCCAGCACCATGACCCGGAATGTGAGGTCGGGCACCCCTTCAGTGCCCTGAACAGGGTGTGAGGGCAGGCACCCCTTCAGTGCCATGAACCGGAGTGTGAGGGCGGGCACCAGTGCCATGAAGCGGGGTGTGAGAAGGCGAGGCACCCCTATAGTGCTGTGAACCGGGGTGTGAGGCCGGGCACCTATAGTGCTGTGAACCGGGGTGTGAGACGGGCACCTTCACGCCGGGGAAGGGGCGGGCACCTTCAGCACCATGACTGGGGTGTGAGGGCGGGCACCCCTTTCAGTGCCCTGAAGCAGTGTGAAGGCGAGGCACCCTACAGTGCTGTGGGCAGTGTGAGGCCGATGCCTTCACATATTGCTGCCGGGGTGTGAGGGCAGGCACCCTTCACATGACCTGGGGTGTGAGGGCGGGCACTGTATGACCAGGGGTAAGAGGGCGGGCACCCCTTCAGCACCATGACTGCGGGTGTGAGGGCCGGGCACACACAGTGCCCTGAGCAGGGTGTGAAGGCCGAGCACCCCTACAGTGCTGTGAACCCGGAGTGTGAGGGCCGATGCCCCTTCACATGACCCGGGGGTGCCCAGGGCCGGGTGCCCCACTAGCACCATGACCCGGTGTGTGAGGCCAGGCACCCCTCCAGCACCATGTCCCGGGGTGTGAGGGCGGACACTCATTCAGTGACATGACCGGGGCGACGGCCGGGCACCTTCAGTGACATGACCCGGGGTGTGAGGGCCGAGCACCCCTCAGCACCATGCCCGGGGTGTGTGGGCCGGAGCACCCCTTCAGTGCCATGAACCTGGGTGTGAGGCCCGGTCACTCCTTCAATGACATGACCCGGGTGTCAGGGCCAGGCACCTTTGGCTGTGACATGACCCGGGGTGCCAGGGCCGGGCCTCAGCACCATGACCCGGAGTGTGAGGGCTGGGCACCCCTTCAGTGCCATGAACTAGGGTGTGAGGGCGGGCACATCTTCAATGCCATGACCGGTGTGAGGGCCGGGCACCCTTTCAGTGCCATGAAGCAGGGTGTGAAGGCCAGCACCCCACAGTGCTGTGAACCGGGGTGTGAGGCCAGGCACCTTCAATTGACCCGGGGTGTGGTGGGGCACCCATCCCAGCACCATGACCGGAGTGTGAGGGCGGGCACCTAGAGCTGAGCCGAGGATGTGAGGGCGGGCACCCTTCAGTGCCATGAAGCGGGGTGTGAGGCCGGGCACCCCTTGAGTCCATGACCCGGGCTGTGGCCGTGTACCGTTATTGACATGACCCAGGGTGTGAGGGCCGGGCACAACATTAGTGACATGTCAGGGTGTGAGGGGCGGGGATCCCTCCAGCACCATGACCCGGAATGTGGTCAGGCACCCCTTCAGTGCCCTGAACTGGGGTGTGAGGCCGGGCACCCAGCAGTGCCATGAACCGGAGGTGGGAAGCCAGGCACCCTTTCAGTGCCATGAAACGGGGTGTGAAGGCCGAGGCACCCCTATAGTGCTGTGAACCGGGGTGTGAGGGCCCGAGGCACCCCTATAGTGCTGGGAACCGGGGTGTGAGGGCCGGGCACCTTCTCCACATGACCCGGGGTAGAGGGGCCGGGCAGCCCTTCAGCACCATGACTCGGGGTGTGAGGGCCGGGCACCCTTTCCCGGTGCCTGAGCAGGGTGTGAAAGGCCGGGCACCCCTACAGTGCTGAACCCGGAGTGTGAGGGCCAGTGCCTTCACATGACCAGGGTGTGAGGGCCGGGCACCCCTTCACATATGACCTGGGGTGTGAGGGCCAGGCACCCCTTCAACACCATGACTCGGGGTGTGAGGGCCGGAGCACCCCATCAGTGCCATGAACCGGGGTGAGGCCGAGGCTCCCTTCAATGCCATGACCCGGGGGTGTGAGGCCCGGGCACACTCAATAAATGACCCGGGGTGAGGGCGGGCACCTTAACACCATGACTCGGGGTGTGAGGGCCGGAGTACCCCCATCAGTGCCATGAACCGAAGGGTGTGAGGGCGGGCACCCCTTCAGTAACATGACCCGGGTGTGAGGCCAGGCACTTGCCCCTAACCGGGGTGTGAGGCCGGGCACCCTTCCCGCGACCCGGGGTGTGAGGCCAGGCACCTTCAGCACCATGAAACGAGATTGAGTGCCGGGCACCCTTACCGTGGTTTGAACAGGGGTATGAGGCCGAGCACCCTTCACATGACCCAGTGTCGGGCCAGGCACCCCTTCACATAACCCTGGAGTGCTTAACGGCCAGGCACCCCTTCAGTGCGCACCCGGGGTGTGAGGGCCGGACACCAATTCCAGTGAAATATTTCGGGGTGTGACGGCGGGCTCCCCCTTCTCAGTGACATGACCTGGGGTGTGAGGGCGGGCACCCCTCCAGCACCATGCGGGGGGTGTGATGGTCAGGCACCTTCAGTGACATGACCCCGGGGTGTGAGGACCAGGGACCCCTTTAGTGACATGACCCGGGGTGCGAGGGCCGGGCACTCCTCCAGCACCATCACCGGGTGTGAGGGCGGGCACCTCAGCACCATGGCCCGGTGTGAGGCCGGGAACTAAAATCACCATGTCGGGGTGTGAGGGCGGACACTCATTCAGTGACATGACCCGGGGTGAGGCGGCCGGGCACCCCTTCAGTATTGACATGACCCGGGGTGTGAGGGCCAGGCTTGCCCCTCCAGCACCATGCCCGGGGTGTGGGCGGGCACCCCTTCAGTGCCATGAACCTGGGTGTGAGGGGCCGGTCACTCCTTCAATGACACTGGCGGGGTGTGGGGGCCGAGGAGCACCCCTTTTAGTGACATGACCCGGTGCCAGGGCCGGGTACCCCATTAGCACCATGACCCGATTGTGTACGAAGGCGGGCACCCCTCAACACCATGTCCCGGGGTGTAGGGGCGGACACTCATTCAGTGACACGGCCCGGTGTGACGGCCAGGCACCTTCAGTAACATGACCCGGGGGTGTGAGGCGAGCACCCCTCAGCCTGTGCCCCAGGGTGTGTGTGGGCAGAGCACCCCTTCAGTGCCATGAACCTGGGTGTGAGGCGGTCCTCCTTCAATGACATGACCCGGGGTGTCAGGGGCCGGGCACCCCTTTAGTGACATGACCCGGGGTGCCGGGGCCGGGCACCCCTCCAGCACCTACATGACCCCGGGTGTGAGGGCCGGGCACCCCTTCCAGTGCCATGAACTAGGGTGTGAGGACCGGGCATCTTCAATGCCATGACCCGGGGTGTGAGGCCGGGCACCCTTTCAGTGCCATGAGAGGCAGGGGTGTGAAGGCCCGGCACCCTACAGTCTGCATGAACCGGGGTGTGAGGGCCCGGGCACCTTCAAATATGACAGGGTGTGAGGTCAGGCACCATCCAGCACCATGACC
>NW_024750409.1:0-4949 GCF_018991925.1 Homarus americanus
GGGACTTTGTTATACTCGATCAGGAGAATTTTTTATACTCGATCAGGGGACTTTGTTATACTCGATCAATGATTTTGTTATCCTCGATCAGGGGACTTTGTTATACTCTATGAGCGGGCTTTGTTATACTCGATCAAAGGACATTGTTATAGCCTTTTAGGGTCCTTTGTTATACTCGATCAGGGGCCTTTGTAATACTCGTTCAGGGGACTTTGTTATACTCAATCTAGGGCCTTTGTTATACTTGATCAGGGGACTTTCTTATACTCGACCAGGGGACTTTCTTATACTCGATCAGGGGACTTTTGTTATACTCGATAAGGGGACTTTGTTATACTCGATGAGGGGACTTTGTTATACTCGATCAGGGGACTTTGTTATACTCGATCAGGAGAATTTGTTATACTCGATCAGGGGACTTTGTTTTACTCGATCAAGGACTTTGTTATCCTCGATCAGGGGACTTTGTTATACTCGATGAGCGGGCTTTGTTATACTCGATCAGGGGACATTGTGATAGACTTTTAGGGTCCTTTGTTATACTCGATCAGGGGCCTTTGTTATACTCGTTCAGGGGACTTTGTTATACTCGACAAAGGGACTTTGCTATACTCGATCTAGGGCCTTTGTTATATTTGATCAGGGGACTTTTCTATACTCGACCTGGGAACATTGTTATACTCGATCAGGGGACTTTGTTATACTCGATCAGGGGGCTTTCTTATACTCGATCAGGGAACTTTGTTATACTCGATCAGGGGCCTTTGTTATAATCGTTCATGGGACTTTGTTATACTCGACCAGGGGACTTTGTTATACTCGATCAGGGGCCTTTGTTATACTTCATCAAGGGGCTTTGTTATACTCGATCAGGGAACAGTGTTATTCTCGATAAAGGGGACTTTGTTATACTCAATTAGGGGGCTTTGTTATACGCGATCAGGGAACCCTGTTATACTCGATCAGGGGCCTTTGTTATACTCGTTCAGGCGCTTTTGTTATATTCGATCAGGGGGCTTTGTTATACTCGATCAGGGGCCTTTGTTCCTGTGTTCAGGGACTATGTTATACTGAACAAGGGACCTTGTTATACTCAACAAGACTTTGTTATACTCGATATAAAGGGAACATTTTTCGATGAGACTTTGTTATTCTCGATCTTAGGACTTTGTTATACTCGATGAGGGCCTTTTGTTGCCTCTCGATGAGGACTTTGTTCTCTGCTACTCAGTCAGGGGGTGTTATACTCGATGAGGGACTTTTGTTTATATTCGATGAGGACTTTTTATACCCGATCAGGGGACTTTGTTATAATCGATCAGAGGACTTTGTTATACTCTATGAGGGGGCTTTGTTATCCTCGATCAGGGAACTTTATTATACTCGGTGAAGGGACTTTGTTATACTGGATTAGGAGACTTTGTTTTACTCGATGAAGGGGCTTTGTTATACTCGATCAGGGGACTTTGTTATACTCGATCAGGGGCCTTTGTTATACTCGATCAGGGGCCTTTGTTATACTCGATCAGGGGACTTTGTTATACTCGACCTGGGACTTTGTTATACTCGATTTGGAGCCTTTGTTATACTTGATTAGGGGGCTTTGTTATACTCGATCAGTAGACTTTGTTATTCTCGATAAGGGGGACTTAGTTATACTCGATCAGGGGGCTTTGTTATACTCTCGATCAAGACATAATCGTTCCGGGACTTTATTCTTTCATTGAAGGATTTTGTTATACTCGATCTGGAGCCTTTGTTATACTTGATCAGGGGGCTTTGTTATACTCGATCAGGGGACTTAGTTATTCTCGATAAGGGGGACTTTGTTATACTCGATTAGGGGGCTTTGTTATACACGATCAGGGAAATTTTGTTATTCTCGATCATGGGCCTTTGTTAAACTCGATTAGGGGACTTTGTTATACTCGACCAGGGGACTTTGTTATTCTCGATGAGGGGCCTTTGTTATACTTGATCAAAGGGCTTTGTTATACTCGATCAGGGGACATTGTTATTCTCGATAAGGGGGACTTTGTTATACTCAATTAGGGGACTTTGTTATACTCGATCAGGGAACTTTGTTATACTTGATCAGGGGCCTTTGTTATACTCGTTCAGGCGCTTTTGTTATATTCGATCAGGGGGCTTTGTTATACTCGATCAGGGGCCTTTGTTATAATCGTTCAGGGGACTATGTTATACTCGAACAGGGGACCTTGTTATACTCGATCAGGGGACTTTGTTATACTCGATCAGGGGATTTTGTTATATTCGATGAGGTACTTTGTTATTCTCGATCATGGGACTTTGTTATACTCGATGAGGGGCCTTTGTTATACTCGATGAGGGGACTTTGTTCTACTCGATCAGGGGAATTTGTTATACTCGATCAGGGGACTTTGTTAGTTTCGATGAGGGGACTTTTTTATACTCGATCATGGGACTTTGTTATACTCGATGAGGGGCCTTGTTTATACTCGATCAGGGGCCTTTGTTATATCCGATCAGTGGACTTTGTTATAATCGATCAGAGGACTTTGTTATACTCTATGAGGGGGCTTTGTTATCCTCGATCAGGGAACTTTATTATACTCGGTGAGGGGACTTTGTTATACTGGATCAGGGGACTTTGTTATACTCGATGAGGGGGCTTTGTTATATTCGATCAGGGGACTTTGTTATACTCGATCAGGGGCCTTTGTTATACTCGATTAGGGGCCTTTGCTATACTCTATCAGGGGACTGTGTTATACTCGACCTGGGACTTTGTTATACTCGATTTGGAGCCTTTGTTATACTTGATCAGGGGGCTTTGTTATACTCGATCAGGGGACTTTGTTATTCTCGATAAGGGGGTCTTTGTTATGCTCGATCAGGGGGCTTTGTTATACTTGATCAGGGGGCTTTGTTATACTCGATCATGGGCCTTTGTTATACTCGATCAGGAAACTTTGTTATGTAATAGGCCCCTGTCTCATCAAAAGAACGTATTATATAAATGGGTCAATACATCTGATATTATATTCAGATTCACCACCCTGTAACTTTCCACTGTCTATGAGTAAGACATGAGATTGACACGTGAGCATTTCTGTAAGCACGCACTGCGATGCCCCTAAGCTTCAGTAGCTCACATTAACTCATATCGTAAGGACGTGACCTAACGTTTATCATACATGAACACCGTCCCTTTCTCATTCACTCCTAGACAGTGAGACTTATGGTTGATATACACTCAGGAATTATATATACAGCCTTTTATAATAAATCAAAGGAACTACCGTTTGGGTTTCGTTACTTAAAACCCAAATATAAATATGTGTGAACGGACTGGTTAATTGAACAAGCAGCCGATTCATATAGGTGGCAGCGGTGGGATACGGATTCTTCAAACTGGTAGTCGTATCATCCGTCTGTGTCTTGTGAAAAACAAGAAACCACACAGCAGTGACGCATTACATAATCCGAGTGTTTAAAACTATATCCCGTATTGAGACGATATGTAGTGAGCGCTCCTTATCTCTGTCACATACAAATACGTGCAGAATTCGTAATATACAAATATTACAGCCTGTTGGTACATATCCAGATTGAGCCGGTTGAGATAGACTCCACTCAGCATTCCCTAGACATTACAGTGTTGCAGTGTTGAAAAAAAGTTTCGTTAGCCTGGAATTCAATTGGTATTTCACTAACAGCTGAGCAGTATTGTTGTGTCGTCAGCGCGAATTACGAATTCCGGTGTCATCATACAGATCTCCATATATACGTGGACTGTGAAGAATTGGCACACGGCAGTTTTCGCCAGCGAACCAGCACGACCATTGTGATAACCAATCATAGTTTTCTGATCGCCGGAGGAGGAACTCACCTAAATCAAGTGGACTCGTCTCTTACCAAAGCAGAAGCGTCTCTCGTTGCCAAGGAAACCAGCAGCAGCGCACGCATCCTAGGAAGAGGCCCCGCCCACACTCCACCCACCACTCCACTCAGAACTCCTGAAGGATCACATTTTCTATACAGACGTACTACTCTGTATAAATAGGTATTTAAATTACATAGTTCTACACACATGAACACGTTCGAGAGATATCTTCACACCGATAGGTTCGTCGGATAGGATTATTTCAATGATAAAGTGTCGAATGTAAGATTAATGTATTGAAATCCTATAATTTACAGTAGTTTGTAAGTGTCTGTCTTCTTATTGATAGTTTAAAATTAACTACAATTAATATTCATTTGTCTTGTAAATGAGAGGCAAGTGATCTACTTACTGTTAAGTATTCATTGACCCAAGGGGGCTAATAGATAATTTCTAAGTTTCCCATGTCTAATGTAGATGAAATCGAACGCCTAGCGCAACTGTTTGCTGATAACCAGCTCATCAATGATCAAGCCCAGACTGACATAGATTTTGAGTATGGAACACAGTTAAATGAGTCGGTAGGAAGTAGTGAGAAAGTTATAGACGAATCATTTGACGACTTAAACCGTCGTACCCTACGGTCTGGTAATCACTATAGTACCTCACCTAAGTATACTAAAGCAGTTACCCCTGTTACAGGTGATAGTGTGTCTGTTGCTAAATTGGTAACAACCTTATTAACCGAGCCTTCTGATAAGAGTAAGAATACTAACTTGCTTAATACTAACCCTAAAATGGCTTCGTCTAAACCTCACACCAGTACTACTACTACCACACCTAAAGCTGATAATGTTATTAATATCATGCAGCGCAGCGACAATGTTCGAAATTTCACGGGACAAGACGATTATAGGGTCGCACATTTTATTCGTGCATGTGAAGATAGCATGCGCAATAGTCACATAACGACTGACGAAGAAAAGAAAGCATATGTACGTTCCCATATAACACAGGGTTCCTATGCAGGCAGTCGTTTAAATGCGTTTGGTTTACAAAGCCCTGACTATGAAAAGTTCAA
>NW_024750410.1:0-12757 GCF_018991925.1 Homarus americanus
AAAAGGATGGTGGATGGCGCCCTGTCATAGATTTCAGGCGCGTAAATAATCAAAGAATCCCTGATAGGTACCCAATGCCTATCTTGAGTGACATATTGCAATCCTTAGGCAAGGATAATGCGGTATTTAGCAACTTAGATTTGCTTAGTGGGTATTGGCAAATACCACTCGATGAAAAATCACGAGAAATCACGGCATTTAGCACGCCTCTTGGCCACTTTGAGTTTCTACGAATGCCATTTAGTCTCAGAAATGCCCCACTAACATTTCAAAGAATGATCAACACCCTGTTTGCCGGACTAATTGGTAACACAGTCTGCGCTTATTTGGATGATCTAATAGTAGTCAGTAAGGACGTCGATTCCATCTGATAAAACTGCGTGAAGTTTTGGCCAAACTTTCCACAGCAGGACTCAAAATAAAACTCTCAAAGTGCGAGTTTTTAAAATCCAGAATCCATTTCCTTGGTCATGTAGTTGACGGTGAGGGCATACACACAGTTAATGATAAAGTCAAAGCTGTATCTCAGTTCCCGCGTCCTACCTCAAATGATCATGTGCGTAGCCTTCTCGGATTATCTGGTTATTATCGTTCCTTTATCAAGGACTATGCAACATTAGCATCGCCCCGAACGAGGTTGCTCAAAAAAGATGCAGTGTTTATAGAGGATGCTGAACACGAGGAAAGTTTTACGGCATTGAAGACAGCGCCAACCAATGCCCCGGTTCTAGCATTCCCAGACTACACTCAACCTTTCACTCTCTGTACTGACGCTCCCGGAATTGGAGTCGGAGCAGTGCTCATGCAAGAGGACACGCGTGGGAAGTTTAGAGTGGTAGCATTTGCAAGTCGCAAACTAATCGATGCTGAAACACGTTATTCGGCGACGCATTTAGAAACGTTAGCCGTTGTGTGGGCACTTAAGAAGCTCAAAGACATTATCTTTGGCTACAAGATAACTGTTTTTACTGATCATGCAGCAGTCACCGAACTGTTCCATGGCAGAAACTTATCAGGCAGATTAGCACGCTGGTATCTGACAATTCAAGAGTTTGACCCCGAATTTAGGTATTTACCTGGGAGGGCGAATGTTGTCGCCGACGCTCTGTCAAGAAATATAGCACCAGTAATGCCTGTATCAGCATTCACTCTTTCGCAGCTGGAAGATGAGCAACGACGCGACCCATATTGGTCAGCTGTTATTTTTGCTCTCGAATCGGGCGAGGATGTTAAACTCCCCAAGTTATTTCTTCCCTTAAGTCAGTTTGAATTACGACATAACATACTCAATAGGACGAGAAAATCTCCTGAGGGTAATGTGTCTCAAATAGTCGTACCTGACACGTTGCGCAAAGCAGTAATAACATTGTTCCACGATGTCCCACAAGCAGGTCACCAAGGTCGTGATAAATGCTTAGCGGATTTACGAAAGAAATATTTCTGGAACACTATGAAGAAAGACATAGAATTACACATAGCTAATTGTTTGGCATGTGCTCAACATAAAGGATCAACAGGATCACCTGCCCCGATTCTACAATATCCTACACCAGACCGTCCGTTTGACACAGTCGCTGTTGATGTGTTACAACTCCCAATGAGTCATCAGGGATCAGGATACGTCTTAGGGTGTGTGGATCATTTTTCCAGGTTCGTGGTCTTGGTCCCACTAAAAAGCAAACGGCCGAAGCAGTAGCCTATGCATTAGTGATGAATCTCATATGTCCATATACTACGCCTAAAGTTCTACTCTCTGATAATGGAACAGAGTTCAAGAATGAGCTAATAGAGCATATATGTTTACAATATGGAATTAAACAAACTTTTGTGACAGCTTATCATCCACAGGCTAATGGCCTTGTTGAAAGAACCAATCGTAAAATCCTAGAAATACTGCATCCAATTGTTAGTGGTTTTCAATACGCATGGGAGGATTGGTTACCGCAGGTTGCAGCGTCGATAAATGGGTCAGTTAATAGCTCTAAGGGCAAAACACCCTACTATATTGTCTATGGTACAGATATACGTCTGCCTTAGGACATTCTTACAGAGGCGCCATACCCGGTATATAATACGGATGGTTTTGCGGCAAAACAAATTCATGTCTTTACAGAAATTCATAACCAAGTACGATCACAGCTAGCGGCGTCACGCGCCGAAATGATCATCAAACAACATAAACATGCTAAACCTATCACACTGAACGTTGGGGACGCTGTTATGTTACAGGTAACCTGAAAGGAACTCCAAACTTTCGGCGAAATTTTCTGATCCATTCCGCATAATCTCAAAAGAAGCAGGCAACAAATTCAAAATATGGAAGCCTAATGCACAGATCGCAGATGTCGTGCACGCGGATCGTCTGAAGAAGACCCAGATAAATGTCTTACCTCAAGTTGATGATAATGTGATTGATACATCCTTACAGACTGTTCAGAAGCAAAATGTCCCAAATGACTATTGTATGAAACTACGTTCTGCGAGTAGAAGTTAACTCGTACTTTCGCGTCAGATGGAAAACGTCGACGGCCAACTACAATCAGCATTGGACATTCTTCATGGTCTCAGCACAGCTTCGATGAATTCGACAATAGTTTCATGAACGTTGTCGTTCAAGCTGTATCTCAACAGAATCGTGTTATTTCTCAAACCTTTCACGCGATTACTGCTCTAGAATCAAAGGTTAATGCAATCATAATGGAGTCTAACCAAGTTTCGAGGATTGTTACTAGGTTACAGAAAGCAATCCCGAAGTTAGAATGGCTCCTTTACTTCACAGAATATTTGCATGCTGCTGAAATTTCAGTTCATAAAATTGTAACCTCTAAAAATGAACTAATAGACAGCATTGTAGATGCCGGGATAGGACGTGTGGACGCGAAGCTTGTGCCTGTGCAGACGCTTCTTGAAGCTTTAAAAATAGCCAAGTTGCAGTATCATTTAACTCCGATTTTCAATGACAATGAGGTTCAATATCATTACCCACTGTTGGAGTCAACCCTCACGCACAATGCAATTCTGATCCACATTCCTATGCGAGGGCAACATGAGTTTAATGCATGGCATTTAGAACCCTTCCCCTGGTTTGTGAACGACACACTGTATACCCTAGATAGGCCTAAAGAACTTTTCTTAGTAGATGAAGAATATTCATTGTTATCAATAGAGGATTCTGAGGTACTGTCACGGTGTAAGTCGTCTTATCTACACCTACACGTATGTCCAGCCTACATTGTTTGCATTTATTCCTGCTGCTGATGGAATATGTGAATTGGCAGTCATACAACCAAATGTACGCACAGCGTTAGCGCAATGCAGTTATAGGCCAGTTAGTCTAAAGACTGTGTTCCACGCTCACCTTCACAATGTGCAGTATTTGTTCTTTCCAAATCTCACTACTGTAATTTTAAAATGCCAAAATGGTGTTAAGCAGCTAGTTGTGAAAGGGCATTACAAGGCTCCTGATTACTGTGAAATCACTTGTAGTACATTACGGACCTTGCCTACTCATCAGCATTTTGCGTTAAATCGAAAACTCAAGTCTGCTTTAATTCCACTTCCTGTAATGAATTTCACTATCAAGGATATTCAAATATTATCAGAGAAATTAAAAGTGTTAGCTTTCTTGAACGAGACACATTTTGCTGATTTGAATAATAACTTGCCATTTTACCTGTCACGGGAATTTGCACTACCAAGTCTTACGATTCCCTCTATTCTGTTAATTCTGGCAATAATGTTACTGTTCTGTTATTACCGGGCAGTATCATCCAAATTCAACATTGTTCATAACATACTAACCCGTACGACACAAAAGTCTAGGTCCCCTGTAGTAGAGAATACCCCTACAGTAATTTCCCCAGCTTAGTGTCTACATATCTGTTTATAACATGGTTAGTGTTGTCTAGGATGTACTGTACTCTGTGAGTTATTTAGGCCTCACGGAGCTCGGCTGGTAGGTGACCGAGCGATGTAATAGGCCCCTGTCTCATCAACAGAACGTATTATATAAATGTGTCAATACATCTGATATTATATTCAGATTCACCACCCTGTAACTTTCCACTGTCTATGAGTAAGACATGAGATTGACACGTGAGCGGGCAACTTACCCAAGAGGGCGAGACCCATAGCTCAGAATTTCTGTAAGCACGCACTGCGATGCCCCGAAGCTTCAGTAGCTCACCCCAACTCATATCGAAAGGACGTGACCAAACGTTTATCATACATAAACGCCGTCCCTTTCTCATTCACTCCTAGACAGTGAGACTTACGGTTGATATACACTCAGGAATTATATATACAACCTTTTATAATAAAACAAAGGAACTACCGTTTGGGATTCGTTACTTAAAACCCAAATATAAATATGTGTGAACGGACTGGTTAATTGGACAAGCAGCCGATTCAATCCCTCCAGCACCATGACCCGGGGTTTGAGGGCCGGGCTCCCCTTCAGTGCTATGACCCGGGGTGTGAGGGCCGGGCACCCTTTTTACTGACATGACCCGGGTTGTGAGGGCCGGGCACCCCTTCAAAGACATGACCCGGAGTGTGTGGTCCGGGCACCCTTTCAGTGCCATGACCCGGGGTGTGAGGGCCGGTGACTCCTTTAGTGCCATGACCCGGGGTGTGAGGGCCGTGCACCCCTTCAGTGACATGACCCGAGGTGTGATGTCCGGGCACCCCTTCAGCTCCATGACCCGGTATGTGAGGGCTGGGCATCCCTCCAGCACCATGGCCCGGGGTGTGAGGGCCGGGCACCCCTTCAGTGTCATGACCCGGGGTGCCCTCGCCGGACACCCCCCAAGAACCATGAATCGGGGTGTAGGGCCGGGCACCACTTTAGGTACATGATGAGGGGTGTGAGGGCCGGGCACCTCATCAGTGCCATGACCCGGGCTGTGAGGGCCGGGCACCCCTTCAGTGACATGACCATGAGTGTGAGGGCCGGGCACCCCTTCAGTGCCATGAATCGGGGTGTGAGGACCGGGAACCCCTTCAATGACATGACCCGGGGCGTCAGGGCAGGGCACCCCTTCAGTGCCATGAGCCGGGGTGTGAGGGCCGGGCACCCCATAAGTGCCAAGAAACGGGGAGTGAGGTGCGGGCACCCCTTCACAAGAGAACGGGGTGTGAGGGCCCGGCACCCTTTCAGTGCCATGAATCGAGGCTGGGCACTTCAGCACTGGGCGACCCGGGGGTGTGAGGGCTGGGCATGATTTCAGTGCTATGAATCGGTGTGTGGGAGGGGGCGGGCACCCCTTCAGCACTATGACCTGGGGTGTGTGAGGGCTGGGCATGATTTCAGTGCCATGAATTGGGGTGTGAGGGCCGGGCACCTCTCCAACACCATGACCCGGGGTATGAGGGCGGGGCACCCCTTCAGTGCTATGACCCGGGGTGTGAGGGCCGGGCCCCCTTTCAGTGACATAACCCGGGGTGTGAGGACCGGGAACCCCTTCAATGACATGAACCTAGAGTGTGTGGGCCGGGCACCATTTGAGTGCCATGACCCGGGGTGTGAGGGCCCGTCACTCCTTCAGTGCCATGACCCGGGATGTGAGGGCCGGGCAACCCTTCAGCACTATGACCCGGGGTGTGAGGGCCCGGCTCGATTTCAGTGCCAAGAATCGGGGTGTGAGGTCCGGGCACCCCTCAAGCATCATGACCCAGGGTATGAGGGCCGGGCACCCCTTCAATGACATGACCCGGGGTGTGTGGGCCGGGCCCCCTTTCAGTGCCATGAACCGGGGTATGAGGGACGGGCACTCGTTTAGGTCTATAACCAGGGGTGTGAGGGCCGGGCACACCTTCAGTGCCATGGCCAGGGGTGTGACGGTTGGGCACCGCTTCAGTGCCATGACCCGGGATGTGAGGGCCGGTCACTCCTTCAGTGACATGACAAGGGGCGTCAGGGCCGGGCACCCCTTCAGTGCCATGAGCCGGTGTGTGAGGGCCGGGCACTCCTTCAGTGCCATGAAACGGGGTGTGAAGGCCGGGCACCCTTTCAGAGCTATGAACCGGGGTGTGATGGCCGGGCACCCCTTCAGCACCATGCCCCGTGGTGTGAGCGCCGGGAACCGCTTCAACCCCATGGCCTGGGGTGTAAGGGCCGGGCACCCCTTTAGGTCCATGACCCGGGGTATGAGGTCCGTGTACCGCTTCAGTGACATGACCCGAGGTGTGAGGGCCAGGCACCTCTTTAGTGACATGTCCCGGGGTGTGAGGGCCGGGCACCCTTTCAGTGCCATGAAACGGGGTGTGAGGGCCGGGCACCCTTTCAATGACATGACCCGGAGTGAGTGGGCCGGGCACCCTTTCAGTGCCATGAACCGGGGTGTGAGGGCCAGTCACTCCTTCAGTGCCATGACCTGGCGTGTGAGGGCCGGGCAACCCTTCAGCCCCATGACGCGGGGTGTGATGGCCGGGCACCCGTTTAGGTCTATGACAAGGGGTGAGAGGGCCGGGCACACCTTCAGTGCCATGTCCAGGGGTGTGACGGCCGGGCACCGCTTCAGTGCCATGACCTGGGGTGTGAAGGCCGGAAACCCCTTCAGTGACATGACCCGGGGCGTAAGGGCAGGGCACCCCTTCAGTGCCATGAAACGGGGTGTGAGGGCCGGGCTCGATTTTAGTTCCATGAATCGGGGTGTGAGGGCCGGGCATCCCTCCAGCACCATGACCCGGGGTATGAGGGCCGGGCACCCCTTCAGTGCTATTACCCGGGGTGTGAGGGCCGGTGACTCCTTCAGTGCCATGACCCGGGGTGTGAGGACCGGGCACCCCTTCAGCACCTTAACCGGGGTGTGTTTGCCGTGTTCCCTTTCAGTGCCATGACCCGGGGTGTGAGGGCCGGGCACTCGTTTAGGTCTATAACCAGGGGTGTGAGGGCCGGGCACACCTTCAGTGCCATGGCCAGTGGTGTGACGGCCGGGCACCGCTTCAGTGCCATAACCCGGGGTGTGACGGCCGGGCACCCTTTCAGCTCCATGACCCGTAGTGTGAGGGCCGGGAACCGATTCAACTCCATGACCTGAGGTGTGAGGGCCGGGCACCCTTTTAGGTCCATGACCCGGGGTGTGAGGGCCGTGCACCCCTTCAGTGACATGACCCGGGGTGTGATGTCCAGGCACCCCTTCAGCTCCATGACCAGGTATGTGAGGGCAGGGCATCCCTCCAGTGCCATGAATCGGGGTGTGAGGGCCGGGCACCCCTCTAGCACCATGACCCAGGGTATAAGGGCCGGGCACCTTCAGTGGTGATGAACTGGGTGTCCTGGCTGGACACCCCTCCAGAACCATGGCCTGTGGTGTGAGGGCCGGGCACCCCTTTCAGTACCATGTATCGGGGTGGAGGGTCGGGCACCACTTTAGGTACATGACCAGGGGTGTGAGGGCCGGGCACTTCAACAGTGCCATGACCCGGGCTGTGAGGGCCGGGCACCCCTTCAGTGACATGACCAGGAGTGTGAGGGCTGGGCACCCCTTCAGTGACATGACCCGGGGTGTGAGGGCCGGGCACCACTACACATGACCCGGGGTGTAGGGCCGGGCACCACTTTAGGTACATGACCAGGGGTGTGAGGGCCGGGCACCTCATCAGTGCCATGGCCAAGGGTGTGTTTGCCAGGTACCCTTTCAGTGCCTTGACCCGGGGTGTGAGGGCCGGGCACCAGTTTAGGTCTATAACAAAGGGGTGGAGGCCGGGCACTTAGCGTTTAGGTCTATAACCAGGGGTGTGAGGGCCGGGCACCAGTTTAGGTCTATAACCAGGGGTGTGAGGGCCGGGCACACCTTCAGTGCCATGAAATAGGGTGTGAAGGCCGGGCAACCCTACAGTGCTGTGAACCGGGGTGTGAGGGCCGGGCACCCCTTCACATGTCCCGGGGTGTGAGGGCCGGGCACCCCTTCAATGCCATGAATCGGGTTGTGAGGGCCGGGCACCCCTTCAGCACCATGTCCTGGGGTAGGAGGGCCGAGCACCCCTTCAGTGCTATGACCCGGGGTGTGAGGGCCGGACACCCCTCCAGAACCATGGCCCGTGGTGTGAGGGCCGGGCACCCTTTTCAATGAGATGACCCGTGTGAGGCTGGCACTCGCTAGTCTACACCAGGTGTGAGGCCGGCACCTGCTTAGCTCTCTAAGTCCACGGGTGTGAGGCCGGGCACACCTTCAGTGTTACGGCTAGGGGTGTGACGGTTGCACCCCTTATCAAAGGCGACCCGATGTGAGGGCCGGGCACTCTTCAGTGACATGACCCGGAGGCGAGGGCCTGGGCACTTATAGTGACATGACCTGGGTGAGGGCTGGGCACCCTTCAGCACCAGCGACCCTGGTGTGAAGGCCGGGCACCCCTTCAGTGACATGAACCGGGGTGTGAAAGCCGGGCACCCTTTCAGTGCCATGAAACGGGGTGTAAAGGCCGGGCACACCTCCAGCACCATGACCCGGGGTGTGAGGGCCGGGCTCGATTTCAGTGCCATGAATCGGGGTGAGGGCCGGTCACCCCTCTAGCACCATAACACGGGGTATAAGAGCCAGGCACCCCTTCAATGACATGACCCGGTGTGTGTTTGCCGGGTACCCTTTCAGTGCCATGACCCGGGGTGTGAAGGCCGGGCACCCGTTTAGGTCTATAACCAGGGGTGTGAGGGCCGGGTACACCTTCAGTGCCATGGCCAGGGGTGTGACGGCCGGGCACCCCTTCAGTGACATGACCTGGGGTGTGAGGGCCGGGCACTATTTCAATGCCATGAAATGGGGTGTGAAGGCCGGACAACCCTACAGTGCTGTGAACCGGGGTGTGAGGGCCGGGCACCCCTTCACATGACCCGGGGTGTGAGAGCCGGGCACCCTTTCACATGACCCGGGGTGTGAGGGCCGGGCACCCCTCCAGTGCCATGAATCGGGGTGTGAGGGCCGGGCATCCCTTCAGCGCCATGACCCGGGGTGTGAGGGCCGGCCTCGATTTCAGTGCCATGAATAAGGGTGTGAGAGCCTGTCACCCCTCCAGCACCATGACCTGGGGTATGAGGGCCGAGCACCCCTTCAGTGCTATTACCCGGGGTGTGAGGGCCGGGCACCCTTTCAGAGACATGACCCTGGGTGTGAGGGCCAGTCACCTCTTCAATGACATGACCCGGGGTGTGAGGGCCGGGCACCCCTCCAGCACCATGGCCCGGGGTGTGAGGGCGGGGCACCCCTTCAGCACCATGGCCCGGGGTGTGAGGGCCGGGCACCTCTCCAGCACCATGGCCCGGGGTGTGAGGGCCGGACACCTCTCCAACACCATGGCCCGGGGTGTGAGGGCCAGGCACCCCTTCAGTGTTTTGACCCGGGGTGTCAGGGCCGGACACCCCTCCAGCACCATGGCCCGGGGTTTGACGGCCGGGCACCGCTTCAGTGCCATGTCCCGGGGTGTGAGAGCCGGGCACCTTTTCAGTGCCTTGACGCGGGGTGTGAGAGCCGGGCTCGATTTCAGTGCCATGAATCGGGGTGTGAGGGCCGGGCACCCCTCCAGCACCATGATCCGGGGTATGAGGGCCGAGCACCCCTTCAGTGCTATGACCCGGGGTTTGAGGGCCGGGCACCCTTTCAGTGACATGACACCGGGGTGTGAGGTCCAGGCACCCTTTCAATGACATGACCCTGGGTGTGTGGGGGCCGGGCACCCTTTCAGTGCCATAACCCCGGGGTGTGAGGCCGGTCCTCCTTCAGTGCCATGACCCAGAATGCGAGGCTGGGCACCTTCAGCTAAAACCCAGGGTGTAAGCAGGGGCCGGGCACTCACGTTTAGGTCTATGACCAGGGGTGTGAGGGCCGGCCACTCGTTTAGGTCTATGACCAGGGGTGTGTGGGCCGTGCACTCGTTTAGGTCTATGACCAGGGGTGTGTGGGCCGGGTATACCTTCAGTGCAGGGGTGTGGCCAGCCGGGTTACCACTTCAATTATGACCCGGGCTGAGCACCCCTTCCAGTGACATGAATCAGGGGGTGTGAGGCCAGGTACAGGCTCAGTGACATGACCCCCTGGGTGTGAGGCCAGAGCACCCCTTTAGTGACACTGACCTGGTGTGTGAGGCCAGGCACCTTCAGTGCCATGAATTCAGGGTGAGGCCAGGCACCCTTTCAGTGACATGACCCATGGTGGGCCAGGCACCCATAGCCCGGGTGTGAGGCGTCCCTTCGCTGCAGCCCGGGTGTGAGGGCCGGGCACCTCTCCCAGCACCATTGCCGGGGTGTGAGGGCCGGACACCTCTCAACCATGGCCTTGAGGTGTGAGGGCCAGTGTCTTGACCCGGGGTGTCAGGGCCGGACACCCCTCCAGCACCATGGCCCGGGGTTTGACGGCCGGGCACCGCTTCAGTGCCATGTCCCGGGGTGTGAGGGCTGGGCACCTTTTCAGTGCCATGACCCGGGGTGTGAGAGCCGGGCACCACTCCAGCACCATGATCCGGGGTATGAGGGCCGGGCACCCCTTCAGTGCTATGACCCGGGGTTTGAGGGCCGGGCACCCTTTCAGTGACATGACACCGGGGTGTGAGGTCCAGGCACCCTTTCAATGACATGACCCGGGGTGTGAGGTCCAGGCACCCTTTTAATGACATGACCCGGGGTGTGTGGGGGCCGGGCACCCTTTCAGTGCCATAACCCGGGGTGTGAGGGCCGGTCACTCCTTCAGTGCCATGACCCGGGGTGCGAGGGCGGGGCACACCTTCAGCCCCAAAACCCGGGGTGTGAGGGCCGGGCACTCGTTTAGGTCTATGACCAGGGGTGTGAGGGCCGGGCACTCGTATAGGTCTATGACCAGGGGTGTGAGGGCCGGGCACTCGTTTAGGTCTATGGCCAGGGGTGTGAGGGCCGGGCATACCTTCAGTGCCATGGCCAGGGGTGTGACGGCCGGGTTACCACTTCAGTGCTATGACCCCTGGTGTGAGGGCCGGGCACCCCTTCAGTGACATGAATCGGGGTGTGAGGGCCGGGTACAATTTCAGTGACATGACCCTGGGTGTGAGGGCCAGGCACCCCTTTAGTGACATGAACCGGTGTGTGAGGGCCGGGCACCCCTTCAGTGCCATGAATCGGGGTGTGAGGGCCGGGCACCCCTACAGAGCTATGAACCGGCCTGTGAGGTCCGGGCATCCCTTCACATGACACTGGGTGTGAGGGCCGGGCTTCTTTTTAGTGCCACGACCAAGGGTGTGATCGCCGGGCACCCGTTCAGTGCCATGAATCGGGGTGTGATGGCCAGGCACTCCTTCAGCTCCATGACCCGGTATGTGAGGGCCGGGCACCCCTCCATCACCATGGCCCGGGGTGTAAAGGCCGGGCACCCCTTCAGTGTCATGACCTGGGGTGTCAGGGCCGGACATCCCTCCAGCACCATGACCCGGGGTGTGACGGCCGGGCACCGCTTCAGTGCCATGACCCGGTATGTGAGGGCCGGGCACCCCTTTAGTGCCATGAGCCGGGGTGTGAGGGCCGGGCACCCCTTTAGTACCATGAAACGGGCTGTGAGGGCCGGGCACCCATACAGAGCTATGATCCGAAGAGTGAGGGCTGGGCACCCCTTCACATGACACGGAATGTGAGGGCCGGGCACCTTTTCAGTGCCATGACCAGGGGTTTGAGGTCCAGGCTCGATTTCAGTGCCATGAATCAGGGTGTGAGGTCCGGGCACCCCTCCAGCATCATGACCCGAGGTATGAGGGCCGGACACCCCTTCAGTGCCATGAGCCGTGGTGTGAGGGCCGGGCACCCCTACAGAGCTATGAACCGGGGTGTGAAGACCGGGAACCGCTTCAACCCCAAGACCCGGGTAGTGAGGGCCGGGCACCCCTTCAGTGACATGACCCGGGGTGTGAGGGCCAGGGACCCTTTCAGTGACATGACCCGGGGTGTGAGGACCAGGAACCCCTTCAATGACATGAACCTGCAGTGTGTGGGCCGGGCAACACTTCAGCACCATGACCCGGGATGTGAGAGCCGGGATCGATTTCAGTGCCAAGAATCGCGGTGTGAGGTCCGGGCACCCCTCCAGCACCATGACCCAGGGTTTGAGGGCCGGGCACCCCTTCAGTGACATGACAAGGGGCGTCAGGGCCGGGCACCCCTTCAGTGCCATGTGCCGGGGTGTGAGGACCGGGCACCCCTTCAGTGCCATGAACCGGAGTGTGAAGGCCGGGCACCCCTTCAGATGAAACGGGGTGTGAGGGCCGGGCACCTTTTCAGTGCCAAGACCCGGTGTGTGAGGGCCGGGCACCCTTTGAGTGCCATGAATCGGCGTGTGATGGCCGGGCTCAACTTCAGTTCCATGACCCGTTGTGTGAGCGCCGGGAACCGCTTCAACCTCATAACCTGGGGTGTGAGGGCCGGGCACCCCTTTAGGTCCATGACCCGGGGTGTGAGGGCCGTGCACCCCTTCAGTGACATGACCCGGGGTGTGAGGGCCAGGCACCCCTTTTGTGACATGACTTGGGGTGTGAGGGCCGGGCACCCCTCCAGCACCATGACCCGGAGTGTGAGGGCCGGGCACCCCTTCAATGCCATGAACCGGGGTGTGAGGGCCGGGAACCCCTTCAGTGCCATGAATATTGGTTTGAAGGCCAGGCACCCTTTCAGTGCCATGAAACGTGGTGTGAAGGCCGGGCACCCCTCCAGCACCATGAACCGGTATGTGAGGGCTGGGCACCCCTCCAACACGATGGACCGAGGTGTGAGGGCCGGGCACCCCTTCACATGACCCGGGGTGTGAGG
>NW_024750411.1:0-8829 GCF_018991925.1 Homarus americanus
GCTCTGCTTTCAACTCCAGCAGCGAATGATGACAATCCCGGCCCCCGCACCATAAATACCACTCCTACGCTGTAGGAGGACCACACTCGGGCGAGAGCGCGATACCTGAGGAGGACGGACGGGGCTTTGGACGGCTGCCCGTCCATTCCTTACCACCGGTGAATAAGCCTCTTGCCCAAGAGTTAAATTACAAAGCCAAAAAAATTCCTAACCTTAACAACAACAACAAGCCGTCCGGCCAAACCTAACCCACAAATTGGGCTATGTCTGTCAAACCCTTTAATTGAGACTTGACCTGTGATGGTTAGTCGTAAAAAAGAGAATGGGGCGCTCTTTCAAATATTTTACTGATTCATGACGATGTTGCGTCTAGCAATAAGTCTGGAACAGGGCTATCAGCGAACAGTCAGGTCTTAATCTAAGAACCAAACAGAGAGAGAAAGAGAATGGGGCACTCTTTCAAATATTTTACTGATTCATGACGATGTTGCGTCTAGCAATAAGTCTGGAAGAGGGCTGTCAGCGAACAGTCAGATCTTAATCTAACAACCAAACAGAGAGAGAAAGAGAATGGGGCGCTCTTTCAAATATTTTACTGTTTCGTGACGATGTTGCGTCTAGCAATAAGTCTGGAACAGGGCTGTCAGCGAAAGAGAATGGGGCTCTCTTTCAATTATTTTAATGATTTGGGTGGTCTCGGGCTCTGCTCTCTCAACTCCAGCAGCGAATGGTGACAATCCCGGCCCCCGCACTCGTCTTAAGAATAAGAAGGAACGGAGTCAGGGGTGGGAGTACCGGCGCCATGGCCGCTGGTACCCCCGATAAAGCCCCTCAAACCTTCCTCGGTCTTAAGAATAAGAAGGAACGGAGTCGGGTGGGAGTACCGGCGCCATGGCCGCTGGTACCCCCGATAGAGCCCCTCAAACCTTCCTCCGTCTTAAGAATAAGAAGGAACGGAGTCAGGGGTGGGAGTACCGGCGCCATGGGCGCTGGTACCCCCGATAGAGCCCCTCAAACCTTCCTCCGTCTTAAGAATAAGAAGGAACGGAGTCAGGGCTGGGAGTACCGGCGCCATGGCCGCTGGTACCCCCGATAAAGCCCCTCAAACCTGCCTCCGTCTTAAGAATAAGAAGGAACGGAGTCAGGGGTGGGAGTACGGGCGCCATGGCCGCTGGTACCCCCGATAAAGCCCCTCAAACCTTCCTCCGTCTTAAGAATAAGAAGGAACGGAGTCAGGGGTGGGAGTACCGGCGCCATGGCCGCTGGTACCCCCGATAAAGCCCCTCAAACCTTCCTCCGTCTTAAGATTAAGAAGGAACGGAGTCAGGGGTGGGAGCACCGGCGCCATGGCCGCTGGTACCCCCGATAAAGCCCCTCAAACCTTCCTCCGTCTTAAGAATAAGAAGGAACGGAGTCAGGGGTGGGAGTACCGGCGCCATGGGCGCTGGTACCCCCGATAAAGCCCCTCAAACCTTCCTCCGTCTTAAGAATAAGAAGGAACGGAGTCAGGGGTGGGAGTACCGGCGCCATGGCCGCTGGTACCCCCGATAAAGCCCCTCAAACCTTCCTCCATCTTAAGAATAAGAAGGAACGGAGTCAGGGGTGGGAGTACCGGCGCCATGGCCGCTGGTACCCCCGATAAAGCCCCTCAAACCTTCCTCCGTCTTAAGAATAAGAAGGAAAGGAGTCAGGGGTGGGAGTACCGGCACCATGGCCGCTGGTACCCCCGATAAAGCCCCTCAAACCTTCCTCCGTCTTAAGAATAAGAAGGAACGGAGTCAGGGGTGGGAGTACCGGCGCCATGGCCGCTGGTACCCCCGATAAACCCCTCAAACCTTCCTCCGTCTTAAGAATAAGAAGGAACGGAGTCAGGGGTGGGAGTACCGGCGCCATGGCCGCTGGTACCCCCGATAAAGCCCCTCAAACCTTCCTCCGTCTTAAGAAGAAGAAGGAACGGAGTCAGGGGTGGGAGTACCGGCGCCATGGCCGCTGGTAACCCCGTTACAAGCCCCTCAAACATTCCTCTCTGTCTTCTGGATAAGAAGGAACCTTAAAGATTAAGCCATGCATGTTTAAGTACTAGCCGGTTTAAGGGGAAACCGCAAATTGTTCATTGGACCTGTAAATCCACCTAATGTGTCAATTCTAGAGCTAACCCACTCCTGGTACGGGGAGGTAGTGACGAAAAATAACGATGCGAGGTCTCGCAATCGGAATGAGTGCAATTTAAATGCTTAAATACAAGCCTATCACTAGCAAGGTGTGGTGTGTTGCAGCCGGAAAGGTCGCTCTTGCCAATTAATACTGCGACACTCGTTTTCTTTCTCTCGATAAACGAATGCCACTGTTGTGGCACTCGTTTACGGGGAAAGAGGTCAAAGTTCAGGCGGCAAAGGTGGTTTTCTCGAGTAATGGGCGGAACACTAGCCTATAGGCCTCTAAAAGTGTCTGACTCAGCGAGAGATGTTTTGCTGGAACACTTCTCTAATGGCAATTTACCATTAAGAATGTTGATGAGAGAGCGCAGTACCTAAGTTGCTCGTTGTGAATAAGAAGGAGCGGAGTCAGGGGTGGGAGTGCCGGCGCCATGGCCGCTGGTACCCTCGAGACAAGCCTCTCAAACCCTCCTCTGTCTTAAGAATAAGAAGAAATGGAGTCAGGGGTGGGAGTACCGGTGCCATGGCCGCTGGTAACCCCGATAAAGCCCCTCAAACCTTCCTCCGTCTTAAGAATAAGAAGGAACGGAGTCAGGGGTGGGAGTACCGGCGCCATGGCCGCTGGTACCCCCGATAAAGCCCCTCAAACCTTCCTCCGTCCTAAGAATAAGAAGGAACGGAGTCAGGGGTGGGAGTACCGGCGCCATGGCCGCTGGTACCCCCGATAAAGCCCCTCAAACCTTCCTCCGTCTTAAGAATAAGAAGGAACGGAGGCAGGGGTGGGAGTACCGGCGCCATGGCCGCTGGTACCCCCGATAAAGCCCCTCAAACCTTCCTCCGTCTTAAGAATAAGAAGGAACGGAGTCAGGGGTGGGAGTACCGGCGCCATGGCCGCTGGTACCCCCGATAAAGCCCCTCAAACCTTCCTCCGTCTTAAGAATAAGAAGGAACGGAGTCAGGGGTGGGAGTACCGGCGCCATGGCCGCTGGTACCCCCGATAAAGCCCCTCAAACCTTCCTCCGTCTTAAGAATAAGAAGGAAAGGAGTCAGTGGTGGGAGTACCGGCGCCATGGCCGCTGGTACCCCCGATAAAGCCCCTCAAACCTTCCTCCGTCTTAAGAATAAGAAGGAACGGAGTCAGGGGTGGGAGTACCGGCGCCATGGCCGCTGGTACCCCCGATAAAGCCCCTCAAACCTTCCTCCGTCTTAAGAATAAGAAGGAACGGAGTCAGGGGTGGGAGTACCGGCGCCATGGCCGCTGGTAACCCCGTTACAAGCACCCTCAAACATTCCTCTCTGTCTTCTGGATAAGAAGGAACCTTAAAGATTAAGCCATGCATGTTTAAGTACTAGCCGGTTTAAGGGGAAACCGCAAATTGTTCATTGGATCTGTAAATCCACCTAATGTGGCAATTCTAGAGCTAACCCACTCCTGGTACGGGGAGGTAGTGACGAAAAATAACGATGCGAGGTCTCGCAATCGGAATGAGTGTAATTTAAATGCTTAAATACAAGCCTATCACTAGCAAGGTGTGGTGTGTTGCAGCCGGAAAGGTCGCTCTTGCCAATTAATACTGCGACACTCGTTTTCTTTCTCTCGATAAACGAATGCCACTGTTGTGGCACTCGTTTACGGGGAAAGAGGTCAAAGTTCAGGCGGCAAAGGTGGTTTGCTCGAGTAATGGGCGGAACACTAGCCTATAGGCCTCTAAAAGTGTCTGACTCAGCGAGAGATGTTTTGCTGGAACACTTCTCTAATGGCAATTTACCATTAATAATGTTGATGAGAGAGCGCAGTACCTAAGTTGCTCGTTGTGAATAAGAAGGAGCGGAGTCAGGGGTGGGAGTGCCGGCGCCATGGCCGCTGGTACCCTCGAGACAAGCCCCTCAAACCCTCCTCTGTCTTAAGAATAAGAAGGAATGGAGTCAGGGGTGGGAGTACCGGTGCCATGGCCGCTGGTAACCCCGATAAAGCCCCTCAAACCTTCCTCCGTCTTAAGAATAAGAAGGAACGGAGTCAGGGGTGGGAGTACCGGCGCCATGGCCGCTGGTAACCCCGATAAAGCCCCTCAAACCTTCCTCCGTCTTAAGAATAAGAAGGAACGGAGTCAGGGGTGGGAGTACCGGTGCCATGGCCGCTGGTAACCCCATTACAAGCCCGTCAAACATTCCTCCGTCTTAAGAATAAGAAGGAACGGAGTCAGAGTCAGGGGTGGGAGTACCGGCGCCATGGCCGCTGGTACCCCCGAGACAAGCCCCTCAAACCTTCCTCTGTCTTAAGAATAAGAAGGAACGGAGTCAGGGGTGGGAGTACCGGCGCCATGGCCGCTGGTACCCCCGAGATAAGCCCCTCAAACCTTCCTCCGTCTTAAGAATAAGAAGGAACGGAGTCAGGGGTGGGAGTACCGGCGCCATGGCCGCTGGTACCCCCGATAAAGCCCCTCAAACCTTCCTCCGTCTTAAGAATAAGAAGGAACGGAGTCAGGGGTGGGAGTACCGGCGCCATGGCCGCTGGTACCCCCGAGACAAGCCCCTCAAACCTTCCTCCGTCTTAAGAATAAGAAGGAACGGAGTCATGGGTGGGAGTACCGGCGCCATGGCCGCTGGTACCCCCGAGACAAGCCCCTCAAACCTTCCTCTGTCTTAAGAATAAGAAGGAATGGAGTCAGGGGTGGGAGTACCGGTGCCATGGCCGCTGGTAACCCCATTACAAGCCCGTCAAACATTCCTCCGTCTTAAGAATAAGAAGGAACGGAGTCAGGGGTGGGAGTACCGGCGCCATGGCTGCTGGTACCCCCGAGACAAGCCCCTCAAATCTTCCTCCGTCTTAAGAATAAGAAGGAACGGAGTCAGGGGTGGGAGTACCGGCGCCATGGCCGCTGGTACCCCCGAGACAAGCCCCTCAAACCTTCCTCTGTCTTAAGAATAAGAAGGAATGGAGCGGTCCCTCGCCCAATGTCGGCTGCCTCGCTGGAGCTGGGGCAAAGAGAAGAGGAGCGGATAAGGGAGGAGATTGGCCAACGTGCGGTCCCTCGCCCAATGTCGGCTGCCTCGCTGGAGCTGGGTAAAGATGAGAGGAGAGGAGCGGATAAGGGAGAAGATTGGCCAACGTGCGGTCCCTCGCCCAATGTTGGCTGCCTCGCTGGAGCTGGGGCAAAGAGAAGAGGAGCGGATAAGGGAGGAGATTGGCCAACGCAGGTCCTCGCCCAATGTCGGCTGCCTTGCTGGAGCTGCAAAGATGAGAGGAGCGATAAGGGAGGAGATTGGCATTAATACTCGGTGACGCTGCCGGCGCCGAGGATAGCAAAGAGAAGGTTCAGGCTTGGATCTGATCGTCTGGTTTGGCTATTTCTCTAAGGCCAACGTAGCGTCCCTCGCCCACGTCGGCTGCCTCGCTGAGCTGGGGCAAAAGAGAAGAGGAGCGGATAAGGGAGGAGATTGGCCAACGTGCGGTCCCTCGCCCAATGTCGGCTGCCTCGCTGGAGCTGGGTAAAGATGAGAGGAGAAGAGCGGATAAGGGAGGAGATTGGCCAACGTGCGGTACCTCGCCCAATGTCGGCTGCCTCGTTGGAGCTGGGGCAAAGAGAAGAGGAGCGGATAAGGGAGGAGATTGGCCAACGTGCGGTCCCTCGCCCAATGTCGGCTGTCTCGCTGGAGCTGGGTAAAGATGAGAGGAGAGGAGAGGAGCGGATAAGGGAGGAGATTAGCCAACGTAGCGGTCCTCGCCCAATGTCGGCTGCTCCTGCTGAGCTGGGGCAAAGAAAGAAGAGGAGCGGATAAGGAGGAGATTGGCCAACGTGCGGTCCCTCGCCCAATGTCGGCTGCCTCGCTGGAGCTGGGTAAAGATGAGAGGAGAGTGAGCGGATAAGGGAGGAGATTGGCCAACGCGGTCCTCGCCCACAATGTCGGCTGCCTCGCTGGAGCTGGGGCAAAGAGAAGAGGAGCGGATAAGGGAGGAGATTGGCCAACGTGCGGTCCCTCGCCCAATGTCGGCTGCCTTGCTGGAGCTGGGTAAAGATGAGAGGAGAGGAGAGGAGCGGATAAGGGAGGAGATTGGCACACACGGTGGCGCTGCCGGCGCCGAGGATAGCAAGAGAAGGTTCAGTTTGATCTGATCGTCTGGTTTGCTATTTCTCTAAGGCCAACGTGCGGTCCCTCGCCCAATGTCGGCTGCCTCGCTGGAGCTGGGGCAAAGAAAAGAGGGGCGGATAAGGGAGGAGATTGGCCAACGTGCGGTCCCTCGCCCAATGTCGGTTGCCTCGCTGGAGCTGGGTAAAGATGAGAGGAGAGGAGCGGATAAGGGAGGAGATTGGCCAACGTGCGGTCCCTCGCCCAATGTCGGTTGCCTCGCTGGAGCTGGGTAAAGATGAGAGGAGAGGAGCGGATAAGGGAGTGAGATTGGCCAACGTGGGGTCCCTCGCCCAATGTCGGCTGCCTCGCTGGAGCTGGGGCAAAGAGAAGAGGAGCGGATAAGGGAGGAGATTGGCCAACGTGCGGTCCCTCGCCCAATGTCGGCTGCCTCGCTGGAGCTGGGTAAAGATGAGAGGAGCGGATAAGGGAGGAGATTGGCACACACGGTGGCGCTGCCGGCGCCGAGGATAGCAAGAGAAGGTGCAGTTTGATCTGATCATCTGGTTTGCTATTTCTCTAAGGCCAACGTGCGGTCCCTCGCCCAATGTCGGCTGCCTCGCTGGAGCTGGGGCAAAGACAAGAGGAGCGGATAAGGGAGGAGATTGGCCAACGTGCGGTCCCTCGCCCAATGTCGGCTGCCTCGCTGGAGCTGGGTAAAGATGAGAGGAGAGGAGAGGATAGAGGAGATTGGCCAACGCGGTCCTCGCCCACGTCGGCTGCCTCGCTGGAGCTGGGGCAAAGAGAAGAGGAGCGGATAAGGGAGGAGATTGGCCAACGCGGCGTCCTCAGCCCAATGTCGGCTGCCTCGCTGAGCTGCAAAGATGAGAGGAGCCGGATAAGGAGGAGATTGGCACACACGGAAAGCTGCCGGCGCCGAGGATAGCAAGAGAAGGTGCAGTTTGATCTGATCATCTGGTTTGCTATTTCTCTAAGGCCAACGTGCGGTCCCTCGCCCAATGTCGGCTGCCTCGCTGGAGCTGGGTAAAGATGAGAGGAGAGGAGAGGAGCGGATAAGGGAGGAGATTGGCACACACGGTGGCGCTGCCGGCGCCGAGGATAGCAAGAGAAGGTGCAGTTTGATCTGATCATCTGGTTTGCTATTTCTCTAAGGCCAACGTGCGGTCCCTCGCCCAATGTCGGCTGCCTCGCTAGAGCTGGGGCAAAGAGAAGAGGAGCGGATAAGGGAGGAGATTGGCCAACGTGCGGTCCCTCGCCCAATGTCGGCTGCCTCGCTGGAGCTGGGGCAAAGAGAAGAGGAGCGGATAAGGGAGGAGATTGGCCAACGTGCGGTCCCTCGCCCAATGTCGGCTGCCTCCCTGGAGCTGGGGCAAAGAGAAGAGGAGCGGATAAGGGAGGAGATTGGCCAACATGCGGTCCCTCGCCCAATGTCGGCTGCCTCGCTGGAGCTGGGTAAAGATGAGAGGAGAGGAGCGGATAAGGGAGGAGATTGGCCAACGTGCGGTCCCTCGCCCAATGTCGGCTGCCTCGCTGGAGCTGGGTAAAGATGAGAGGAGCGGATAAGGGAGGAGATTGGCACACACGGTGGCGCTGCCGGCGCCGAGGATAGCAAGAGAAGGTGCAGTTTGATCTGATCATCTGGTTTGCTATTTCTCTAAGGCCAACGTGCGGTCCCTCGCCCAATGTCTTCTTGTTTGCTGTCGGTCTGCTCACTATTTTGGCCGCCGTGTTAGGCATCGCCAATAGCAGCGGCAGCAGCAGCAGCAGCAGCAGCTACCTGGTTTATCCAGTCATATGCTTGTCATTAACGGAGAGAAAGAGAACGGGGCGCTCTTTAAACTAATTTACTGATTTGGGCGGTATCGGGCTCTGCTCTGGTAATTCCAGCAGCAGAGAATGAGGACAATCCCGGCCCCCGCACCAAAAATACTACACTCGGGCGGGAGCGCGCAACCGGAGGAGGACGGACGGGGCTATGGACGGCTGCCCGTCCGTTCCATGCTACCGGCGAATAAGCCTCTTGCCCAAGAGTTAAATTACAATGCCAAAAAAATTCCAAACCTTAACAACAAGCCGTCCGGCCAAACCTTACCCACAAATTTGGGATATGTCTGTCAAACCCTTTCATTGAAACTCGACCTGTGATGGGAGACGGTGATGAAAGCGTCCGCCCTTGTACACTGGATGGCACTATTTCACTATAGTAAGGGGTAGAGGCACCTCGGTCATATTTTACAACATACCAGAGAAGTTCCACACCCGCATAGGAGACCGTCAAAGTCAATTGGGGGTCGATTTAATAGCATACTACAGAAACTTGCACACCCAAATGGGAGACAGTCAAAGTCAATCGGGGGTCGATTTGATAGCATACTACAGAAACTTGCACACCCGAATGGGAGACAGTCAAAGTCAATCGGGGGTCGATTTGATAGCATACTACAGAAACTTGCACACCCGAATGGGAGGCAGTCAAAGTCAATCGGGGGTCAATTTAATAGCATACTACAGAAACTTGCACACCCAAATGGGAGACAGTCAAAGTCAATCGGGGGTCGATTTGATAGCATACTACAGAAACTTG
>NW_024750412.1:0-9295 GCF_018991925.1 Homarus americanus
GGTGCAGAACTAGCCCTCCTCACCGCCGGGTAGCTAGCCCTCCTCACCGCCGTAGTTAGCCCTCCTCACCGCCGGTGGGTGCAGAACTAGCCCTCCTCACCGCCGGTAGCTAGCCCCTCCTCACCGCCGGTAGCTAGCCCCTCCTCACCGCCGGTAGCTAGCCCCTCCTCACCGCCGGTAGCTAGCCCCTCCTCACCGCCGGTAGCTAGCCCCTCCTCACCGCCGGTAGCTAGCCCCTCCTCACTTCCAGGAATGAGTAGAGACAACAAAACTCTATACAGAGTTTTGTTTGTCTTCTGCTGTGTATTGTTTATCATTTTCTTTTTCCTGTTTGTACAGTCCGTTCGGGAGCTCGTTGAAGAGTACCGATAAGAAAAGAAGCCCAAAAATGTACAGGCCAAGGATATGTCAACGAGATGAGGTATTTTGTGGCCGGGCAAGATGGAAATGCACTGTAAATGACATTCAACACCAGCAAGTGCAGCGCACTTAATACTGGAACAAACAAATACTGTCAATGTACAACCTTAACAACATCAACTTACAGAAGTAGACTTCTATCATATCTCCCCGCACTCTTGGTCTTTGTAGGGAATGCAAGTTAAATTTCTTTAATCTATCTTGATATGGAAGGTTTCTAAGTCCCAGAATTATTTTCGTTATTCTTCGCTACACTGACTCCAGTTATTTGATATCCATTCTATAAATAAGTGCACCAGAATTGAACAGTATAATCGAGGTACTTCCAGATTAGTGCAATATGACCTCCACACTCTTATTAGTTTATACTTCTAGATATAAAACCCAATACTCTGTTTGCCTTATTTCGATCATTAACGCACTGTTTTCTAGGCTATAGGTGATCTAACTTAACCTAAGATCACATTAGGTTAGGATTAAGTTAGGTGGGATTAGATTTAGGATAAGTTCAGGTGAAGTTAAGTTAAATTAAGTTAAAACAGATATTAACATTGAACAAGAAAATTTAATTATTTTTGTCTTATTACAAGGTCAAGATAACCACTTCATATTCTTAAAAGCCCCCTACACTATTATCATCTACACCATCATCATCTACACCATTATCATCTACACCATCATCATCTACACCAGGGGTTCTCAACCAGGGGGGAATTCCCCCCAGGGGGGGAATTCAGGTTTTCAGGGGGGGGAGGGGGAAACTGATTCGGGAGCAAGAGATATGTTCCATGAGAAATCAATCACAGAATTTTGGCCCTTGATGTGCGATTCCTACCCAAAAGTGGCAGAAAGAGCTATCCGTGCATTGCTTCCGTTTGTGTCGACATATCTTTGTGAGTCAGGCATTTCAACTCTGTTGCAAATTAAAACGAAGCAACGTAGTAGATTAGAGGTAGAAAATGACCTGCGTTGTGCCCTTTCAAGCACTCCTCCGCGTATCCCAGAATTGGCGAAGAAAAAACAATCACAGGTTTCTCATTGACTGTAATCTTCATCTGAATAAAATTAATCACAAATTTACAATATCCTGGTATTCTATTGAACTTTTTGTTTATTGCATTATGCTTCAGTTTGGTCTGTTAAGTTATTCATTATAAATAAAAAAAAACTATTTTACTTTTATTCAAGTTTTATAAATCCATCAACATTTTCAATTGGCATTTAATTTGTAAAACTCCACTATAAAAATAATCCATGTAAAATTGTAAATGTATATGTACTAATATGGAAAAAATAAAGGATTTTCAGTATTATATGTATATTATTTGGAATGCACTTTTTGAGGCAGACAATCTTGGAAAGGAGGGGGGAATGACATTCTGACATATGGTGAAAGGGGTGCATGGGGCAAACAAGGTTGAGAACCACTGTCTTAGCGTTATGTAATAGAAAATCTGGTTTTAGTGGCAGGTTAGGTTAGGTTAGGTTAGGTCATTTGTGTTTATTACATCCCAATGCTCGAATGTGATGACGGTATATGAGGAACAGACACATCAATTCTATAATACAAAAGTGATGAATATTGGTTAAGTTATCCCGTTTGGTTCTCGAGTGAATGTTGGCTCCGTCAATTGGTCAGGTTAGTAGTGAGTGGTTGTAGCCTCTAACCTGACCCTGACCTTAAGACCACAGTCACGAAATGTTGAACTATTTTGCAAAGTTTGTTTGTGGTGTGTGTGTGTGTGTGTGTGTGTGAGTGTGTGTTTGTGTGTGTGTGTGTGTGTGTGTGTGTGTGTGTGTGTGTGTGTGTGTGTGTTTCTGTGTGTGTGTGTGTGTGTGTGTGTGTGTGTGTGTGTGTGTGTGTGTGTGTGTGTGTGTGTGTGTGGAGTGTGTGTGTGTGTGTGTGTGTGTGTGTGTGTGTGTGTGTGTGTGTGTGTGTGTGTGTGTGTGTGTGTGTGAGTGTGTTTGTGTGTGTGTGTTTGTGGTGTGTGTGTGAGTGTGTGTGTGTGTGTGTGTGTGTGTGTGTGTGTGTGTGTGTGTGAGTGTGTGTTTGCTTGTTTATCGCTGAACAGGTAACTCGCATTGTGTTTGTTAGGTGAACATCCGTAAGAACACTTCGCCCTTTAAGTTTCATAAATTTTCAATGTGATTCATCAATTTGTTTCATTTATCTCGATTTACGATTTTAGTCCCTAATCAAATGAGCAATATGTTTTAAATGTGATTTTATTGTGAACTTTGTGTTTCTCAGTAATTTGTTATATTTTCAGGTGTACAAAAAAAATATACAAAAAAATGGCTAAGTCTTATCTTTCTCATTTAGACTAAAGGAATCTGTGTGTGTTAAGAAAATAATCCTTTCGTAGTATCAATGTAACAACCATTATAATTTATATACGACAAACGACAATCACTCTTATAAAAAGGTTCTACTTCATAATTCTAATTCACACACACACTCACATCAAAGGACCATAATATCATTCATTATTTATTAATATTCATGTAGTGAAGAGCAATTACAACACAGCAACACTCCCCTACAACACCTCCAAACATCGCAACACCAGTACAGTAACAACCAAACATCACTCACTCACCCACAACCAAGTCATCAAAACACTCTGTGCTGAATAAAATCGCTTGGCATTATGAAAAATCAAATATCAAAAGCGACGTCCCGTAGTGAAGGTGTTTCAATGATCTTATAATATTAAAACTCTGCAATACATTATAATATTTACACCCATAACGATAACAGCATCAGATTAATAGTAACAAAACAGTAAGTCACACGGCAGCAAAAACTTTATATCCATTTTACCCCTTCTGTAACTGTAAAGGTAGTAATAATAATAATAGTAATAATAATAATAATAATAATAATAATAATAATGATAATAATAATAATAATAATAATAATAATAATAATAATAATAATAGTAATGATAATAATAATAATAATAATAATAATAATAATAATAATAATAATAATAGTAATAATAATAATAATAATAGTAATAATAATGATAATAATAATAATAATAATAATAATAATAATAATAGTAATAAAAATAATAATAATAATAATAATAATAATAATAATAGTAATAATAATAATAATAATAATAATAATAATAGTAATAATAATAATAATAATAATAATAATAACAATAATAATAATAGTAATAATAATAATAATAATAATAATAATAATAATAGCAGCAGCAGCAAAAATAAAAATAGTCAAAATAAAAACAAAAAAGGAAATTACGAATTTCTGTCTCGACCAGCGGATATCTTGATGGCCACTGCTGTTCCTGTAATACTTTAGGAGTTATTTTATACTTATCTGTAATACCTATATTTTACCTTTAATCTTACTATTATTAATTACCTTGCGTACCGTGAATTAAACCACGGTACACAGGGGGTTAGACCACGGTACACAAGGGGTTAGATCACGGTACACAAGGGGTTAGATCACGGTACACAAGGGGTTAGATCACGGTACACAAGGGGTTAGACCACGGTACACAAGGGGTTAGACCACGGTACACAAGGGGTTAGATCACGGTACACAAGGGGTTAGACCACGGTACACAAGGGGTTAGATTACGGTACACAAGGGGTTAGATCACGGTACACAAGGGGTTAGACCACGGTACACAAGGGGTTAGACCACGGTACACAGGGGGTTAGACCACGGTACACAAGGGGTTAGATCACGGTACACAAGGGGTTAGATCACGGTACACAAGGGGTTAGACCACGGTACACAAGGGGTTAGACCACGGTACACAAGGGGTTAGACCATGGTACACAAGGGGTTAGATCACGGTACACAAGGGGTTAGACCACGGTACACAAGGGGTTAGACCACGGTACACAAGGGGTTAGACCACGGTACACAAGGGGTTAGACCACGGTACACAAGGGGTTTAAGGATGTATTTTCAGATATTAGGCAATTATCTTATATGGAAGAATTTGCTTAGTTATTAATGATTCTAATGTCAGTTGTTAAAACACCAAAATACATTAAAATAAAGAGATTATAATATTTCCTAATTTGTAAAAGAAATGTTAAAATTAGCGTTAAAAATGACCTAATATTGAGTGTTTGAAAGACCTTAGCTATATAAAAAGAAACACAGCACTTCAACAAAAAAAATAGAGGAAAAATATGTGTTGAGATCGAATAATGTTTATAATGTTTACCTAAAGTTTAATGTAAAAAATAAAATGTTTAAGACCTTATCTGTTAATATTTATAAAATGGTAAAAAAAATAACTTATTAAAGCTTACTTAAACTTTAAAATCTTTTGTCTAGCGTGAACAAATCTGACTTGGAAAACTGCAAAAATCTAAGACTGAACACGAGTACATTATTTAACAACAAAAGAATATTTATCTTACATATATAGTTTTTAAATAATGCTTTAAGAAATTTATAAAAAAAAATTTAGAGAACGATGAGTTGAGACATTGGGCGTAAGAAAACACAGAAACAACATTGTAGATTCTGAAAAACACTCTGAAGGTCCCTGGGTTTTCTTTCGTGTACCGTAATAACATTGAGCGGTACTGTTTAGGGTACTTCAAAACCCTAGTAGTTGAAGCACATAAAATAGCGATATCAGCTACAGTATATTAACATTATTACGAACGATAACGGCAACAACATTACGCGTAAACTAATAACGAAATAGAATGCAACACAATGGCAGTGCAATAACAAAATTAATAAAACGTAGCACAATGTAACGCAAAAGTAGCAAAAGTAGCGCTAAAGTAGCACATCAATAACATAAAACTAACACACTCTCTAAAATTAACACGAGCACCATGATAGTTACAGAGAAATATAAAAGTAACGAACCAGTAACAACAAAAGCACTTAAGGTAACAGAGTATTAACCTAACAGTAACTCAACAATTAAGTGACAAACACAATTATGAGAAGAGTAACATCACAGTAACACACCTTTACAATACCAAACGTAAATAATAACAACCAAAATAACATTATAGAAAGAAGAAAAAGATTAACTCAACAATAACAAAAGACTACAAAAGCAACTCAAGTAATGCAAGATTAACACCAAAGTAACAAGTAGCAATGACAAAAGTAGCACATGATCAAAACACCAGCACTAGCTCTCACTAAGCTACCCCTACAGCCTTGTTCTTTCTGTACAGTAAACATTAACACGAAGAAGAAAATTACCTTAAACTGTAGGTGAGGAAAACCCACAAAGAGAGAGAGAGAGAGAGAGAGAGAGAGAGAATGAATAGAATGTTCAAATTGTTTCACTGCCTTCTAAGAAACTTGAGAAAAGTTGCCACTAGCCTCCAGAGGCCTTAATTGTCCTCCGGGTATGATTGGCTGGACCCAAAATTACCAGCTGGGATTTTCTGCTCACCGTTTTTCTTTGATTTTTATGTTAGCTTTTTTTTCTCTCTCTTTCTTTCTTTCGTTATTTTTATTGGTTCTCCTCGATCTTTGTGTCAGGTAGAATCACTGAAGATGGAACTATCATCACTTTCAGTGTGTGTGTGTGTGTGTGTGTGTGTGTGTGTGTTTTATTTCTACATCACTCGAAAAGTCATCAATTTTCACTCTTCTGTTTTCTCACGTTTTTCCTTGTATCAGAAAGACTTATAATCCTTTATTTACTCTTGTGTACTGTATACACTTCCTCCATCATCCCTAATTGAAACATGATCATTATATTTGTGTTATTCCCACCGTCCTCTCCCTCCCCCCTCTTCTATGTTTTCCCTTCCATGTTTCGCTCAGTCAGATTAATCTTCGACATTCATTCTATTGTCTATTCCCTCCCTCACCAACAGGCTAAACAATACATTCTATCTTAAACATCTAAAAAAAATCATTCTACAATTACTTATTCATGCACACTACGAGGAAATACAAAATATAAATTGTTTAAAAATACATCGCGAGCAACAACAAAAATACTCGCTTGGTGGTTTTTCTCGAAGGGTTTTGCCGCTAAGAAGATCACAACACTCGGTGGGAAAAGCTAATGGTCACCTTTTGAGAATCTTTTGTCATTTGGTGTGAGCCTTTAAGTTACGCCAGAAACATACAATTATTTTCACATCAGTTTCTAGTCTTTCTGATTCCATATGCATGTAACAGACTCTCACACATACTGACTGTCTGATAACTAAGAATATATATAACGATTTAAGTTAATAGTATCGACAATATTCACTGTTTTATACATGAGAAATTACATCCAGGCCACAGAAAATTCATGGAAATAAAAGTTTAATTTCTATTGGTGGTGAAATGTAAACAAGGAGAGAGATGCTTATCTTAATAGCCATACTAATGCAAGACTGTGTCAACTATCAGCAATGTGATCATAGAGAGGCTGACAGCTACTTACTACCGAGAATCTCCCGGTGTTGTTTTTAGTGATGACATCTTAAGTATCTTCTTTAGGCAACAAACACTGGCGGAAATCAACCTTCTTACCTTTTTTTTTTCTCTATTTTTCTTCTGGTAACCTTGACCTTTTCACCAAAACCTAACCGAGACTTTCCTTTCATTGACGTATTTTGAACTGCTCACAAACTATCACGCGACTCGTCAGGCAGATAAATTAAACAGGACGTGACACAAACAAAAGGACAATACTTGCCTAGTGACCCCCAGAAGATAACAAAAGACTGTCAACTAAACACTCTTTACACGTGTTCCAACCTGCCGTCACCCTGGTAAGAGTACAGTACATGTTGCTCATTCTGACCCCGGTCATGATATGTAGGTGTTTGACATTATAGCAAAGTTAACACCTGAGAAAAAAATTTATAAATCGTGTTTGAAAATGTGAATGGCATTACGAGATATTTTTGCATTTTAATAAGATTACTACCACGCATTACAAAAAAGGGAGCTTTAAGTCATTGGTGTAAATAATTTTTAGTGTGTGTGTGTGTGTGTGTGTGTGTGTGTGCGTGTGTGTGTGTGTGTGTGTGTGTGCCTTTGTAGTTTTTTTTCTCTCTTTCTCTCCATTCTATTCTTTCATCATCCTCACTCTTGCCTTCTTCCTATTTTCTCTTTCTTTTCATATTTTCATTCTCCTTCTAATCTGTTCTTGTAACTATAATTTTCTATAATTTCAACATAATATATTTTCCTCCAGTCCAACCATCACCCTCATGCACTTCCATCACCACGAGTATTATTACCCAGTCACCTCTTAATATTAAATCAATGGACGGTGTTATATCAACCCTAATCCCCCCCCCCGAAAAAAAATAATAAAAAAAATATAATAAAAACTGCCGTACTGTAAAAACTTCCATTGAACTATAAAAAAATATTTAAAATTTAATACTTTCGAAATGGTTGTATCCCATATTATTAGTGTTTTTACGTTTTATTTATTTTAATTTATTTTGATGCATCGACTGCAAACTCTCAGTGCTAAATTATTATTTCTTATGCTAAAATTTCCCACTGTGTTCATCCCTACATATAATATTTTATTGTACATGTCGCTTTCACTGTTTCATGTATAAAATAATACACTGTGTGGGATGCTGGCCATTATTGTATTTTTTTTTTACTATTCATTTTCGGAAAGTAGATATTCGATTTGGATTCCATGAAATTTCTGCTTAACCCCTTAAGTACAGTGACCGAGGCTTCTGGTCCGTGTATATCACTGTCTATACCACCTCCAGCCATAAAACCTCCTCGGCAGTGACTTACCCCTAGTGACTACAATGTCTTAACCTCTCGAATACAATGACTTTAACCCCTTGTGTACGTGGGTCTGTCTGTGTGGAGTAGAATCGTTTGGGGATAATCCCTTGAGTGTGAAGTTATTAACCCCGAGTACTATGAATTAACCCTTGAGGACGATGTCTTAACCCTTTCAGTACGAGGAGATTGTACCCAGAGTTTAGTCGCTGCCTGAGGGACGGACACGATAATAGTGATGATAATGATGGTGTGACGTTAAGAGTAATTAGCTTTAGTAGTGACGACTTTCTTCCTATGGTTTTTTTACTTCTTATTCTACATCACAAATACAAGTTATTATAATAATTCATCTCCATTATAATTATTGTTGTTACTTTTTTTTCATTTTTCAATTACTTATTTATTTTCTTCGTCATACTTTTTACTCTTATTCATTTTCTTTCTCCATCGTCATCAGTCTCGTCATTTTCCTTCATATTGACGACTGTATCGGCCTGACAAGTTTACAAGTGGAAAATCAATCATGACACATACAGAGCGGTTTCAATAATATTTGTAGTATTTATAGCACGGACTAAAAGGAATTTATTCTTATCAAATATGTATATCCACATACCATTCACAGTACACCTTTCATTTCAAAAATATTCTTCAACAAAATATTAATACAAACTAAAATGATATATTAATATTATTATTATTAATAGTATTAATATTATTATTATTATTATTGTTATTATTATTATTATTATCATCAGAGAGGCTTCATAAAAATCTAAACTCGATATTATTTTGTTGTTTTGTTACGATAAATGGAAATTTGGCCCAGAGTCAGAAGAGCTTTGTCAATAACATGTTAAAACTCCAGTCAAAGTCATGGAAGCCCTGGAACTATTTTGCTAGATCTTTACTCGCAGCCTGTAAACTTTAACCAATACTTTGCTGACATTTTGCACACAGTCAGGAGAGCAATGTCAGCACTCTACTTAAGCTTAAGCTCTAGAAATTAGCGTTGAGTTGTGAGAAGCAGCTCTTGAAGGCGCGGCAACTTCTTTCAAAGCGTCTCCAAGCCAAGACTTCATAGCTTCGTGAGGTTACCAAGAGCCCGAGGCGCCACTGACTTCTTTACAT
>NW_024750413.1:0-6092 GCF_018991925.1 Homarus americanus
GCCCCTGATCGAGTCCAGAAAAGGCCCCTCATCGAGTATAACAAAGTCCCCTGATCTAGTATAACACAGGCCCCTGATCGAGTATAACAAAGGCCCCTCATTGAGTATAACAAAGTTCCCTGATCGAGTATAACAAAGCCGGCTAATCGAGTATAACAAAGTCCCCTGGTCGAGTATAACAAAGTCCCCCTTTCGAGTCTAACAAAGTCCCTTATCGAGTATAACAAATTCCCCTTATCGAGTATTACAAAGACCCCTTATCGAGTATAACAAAGTCCGGTGATCGAGTATAAGAAAGGCCCCTGGTCGAGTATAACAAAGTCCCCTGATCGAGGTACATAACAAAGGTCCCTGATCAGAGTATAATGAGTCCTGATCGAGTATAAAAAGAAAATCCTGATCAGGTATACCAAAGTCCCCCTAATCGGTATAACAAGTCCCCTGGTCTGAAGTATAACTTAGTCACTCTGTTTTAGGTCTAACAAAATCGGTGATTGACCTCCTTAAGGCCGCGGTCAAAATGTATGATCCTTTGATCTGGTATAACAAAGCCCCCTGGACGAGTATAACAAGGTCCCTGATCCAGCGAGTATAACAAGTCCCTGATCGAGTATACCAAAGTCTGATCGATTATAACAAAAGTCACCTGGTCGAAATTATAACGAAGTCCATTGGTCAAGTATAAAAGTCCCTGATCGAGTATAACAAGTCCCCAAATCGAGTATAACAAAGGCCCCTCATCGAGTATAACAAAGTCCATTGGTCAAGTATAAAAAAGTCCCCTTGTCGAGTATAACAAAGTCCTTGATCGAGTATAACAAAGTCCCCTGATCGAGTATAACAAAGCCCCCTGGGCCAGTAAAACAAAGTTCCCTGATCGAGTATAACAAAGTCCATGATCGAGTATAACAAAGTCTCCTGGTCCAATATAACAAAGACCCTGATCGAGTATAACATATCCCCTCATCGAGAATAACAACGTCTCCTGGCGCAGTATAACAAAGTCCCCAGATCGAGCATAACAAAGTCCCCTGATCGATTATAACAAAGTCCCCTGATCCTCGTATAACAAAGCCCACTGGACGAGTATAACAAAGACCCCTGAACCGAGTATAAGAAAGTCCCCTGATCTAGTATAACAAAGGCCCCTGATCGAGTATAACAAAGGTCCCCTAATCGAGTATAACAAAGTCCCCTGATCGAGTATAAAAAAGTCCCTGATCGAGTATACCAATGTCCCCTGATCGATTATAACAAAGTACCCTGGTCGAGTACAACTTAGTCCTCTGTTTGAGTCTAACAAAATCCGGTGATCGACTATAACAAAGGCCCCTGGTCGAGTATAACAAAGTCCCCTGTTCGAGTCTAACAAAGTCCCCTTATCGAGTATAACAAATTCCCCTTATCAAGTATTACAAAGACTCCTTATCGAGTATAACAAAGTCCGGTGATCGAGTATAACAAAGGCCCCTGGTCGAGTATAACGAAGTCCCCTGATCGAGTATAACAAAGGTCCCCTGATCGAGTATAACTAAGTCCCCTGATTGAGTATAAAAAAGTCCCCTGGCCCAGTATAACAAAGTCCCCATATCGAGTATAACAAAGTCCCCTTATCGATTATATCAAAGTCCCCTGGTCGAGTATAGCAAAGGGCCCTAATCGAGTAACACAAAGTCCCCTGATCGAGTATAACAAATTCCTCTTATCGAGTATAACAAAGTCCCCTTATCGAGTATAACAAAGACCCCTGAACCAGGTATGTGATCCCTTATCGGTGTAACAAAGTCCCTGATCGGGGTATAACAAAAGTCCCCTGATCGAGTATAACAAGGTTCCTGATCGAGGTATAAAAAAGTCCCCTGGTCCAGTATGTAAAGTCCCTAATTCAGCGGTATAACAAAGGCCCTGGACAGGTATAACAAAGTCCCCTGATCATTCTGTAAGTGCTTTGGTCGATATAATAGGATTTTCCTTTATCAAATTGTAACAAAGGCCCCTGGTCGAGTATAACAAAGTCCTCTGATCGAGTATAACAAAATTCCCTGATCGAGTATAGCAAAGTCCCTTAATCAAGTATAGCAAAATCCCCTCATCGAGTATAACATATCCCCTGATCGAGTATAAAAAAGTCCTCTGGACGAGTATAACAAAGTCCATTGATCGAGTATAACAAAGTTCCCTGGTCGAGTATAACAAAGTCCCCTGATCGAGGATAACCAAAGCCCCTCATCCAGTATAACAAAGTCCCATGATTGAGTATAACAAAGTCCCCTGATCGAGTATAACAAAGTCCTCTGGTTGAGTATTACAAAGTCCCCTGATCAAGTATAATATAACCCCTGATCGCGTAAAACAAAATTCCCCTGATCGAGTATGACAAAGTCCCTTGATTAATTTTAAAAAAGTCCCCTGGTTGAGTATAACAAAGTTCCTTGATCGAGTATAACAAAGTCCCCTGGTCGCGTATTACAAAGACCCCTCATCGAGCATAACAAGGGCCCCTAATCGAGTATAACAAAGTCCCCTAATTGAGTATAAAAAAGTCCCCTGATCGAGTATAACAAAGTCCTCTGGTTGAGTATAACAAAGTCCCCTGATCGAGTATAACATATCCCCTCATCGAGTATAACAAAATTCCCCTGATCGAGTATGACAAAGTCCCTTGATTAATTTTAAAAAAGTCCCCTGGTTGAGTATAACAAAGTTCCTTCATCGAGTATAACAAAGTCCCCTGGTCGCGTATTACAAAGCCCCCTCATCGAGCATAAGAAGGGCCCCTAATCGAGTATAACAAAGTCCACTGATCGAGTATAACATATCCCCTGATCGAGTATAACAAAGTCCTCTGGTCAAGTATAAAAAAGTCCCCTGATCGAGAATAACATATCCCCTGATCGAGTATATCAACGTTTCCTGACCCAGTATAACAAAGTCCCTAGATCGAGCATAACAAAGTCCCCTGGACGAGTATAACAAAGTCCCCTGATCGAGTATAACAAAGTCCCCTGATCGAGTATAACAAAGTCTCCTGGTCCAGTATAACAAAGTTCCCTGATCGAGTATAACATATCCCCTCATCGAGGATAACAACGTCTCCTGGCGCAGTATAACAAAGTCCCCAGATCGAGCATAACAAAGTCCCCTGATTGATTATAACAAAGTCCTCTGGTCGAGTATAACAAAGGGCCCTCATCGAGTAAGACAAAGTCCCCTGATCAAGTATAACAAAGGCCCCTGATCCTAGTATAACTAAGCCCAATGGACGAGTATAACAAAGACCCCTGAACCGAGCATAACAAAGTCCCCTAATCGAGTATAACATATCCCCTGATCGAATATACCAAAGTCGTCTGCTCGAGTATAAGAAAGTCCCCTGATCGAGTATAACAAAGTCCCCTGGTCGAGTATAACAAAGTCCCCTGATCGAGTATAACAAAAGCCCCTCATCGAGTATAGCAAAGTCCATTGGTCAAATATAGGAAAGTCTACTGATCGAGTATAACAAAGTCCCTGATCGAGTATAAAAAATTCCCCTGATCGCATATAACAAAGTCCCCTGGTCTAGTATAACAAAGTCCCCTGATCGAGTTTAACAAAGTCCCCTGGTCGAGTATAAAAAAGTCCCCTGAAGGAGTATAACAAAGTCCCCTGATCGAGTATAACAAAGTCCCCAGATCGAGTATAACAAAGGCCCCTCATTGAGTATAACAAAATCCCTTGGTCAAGTATAAAAATATTCCCCTGGTCGAGTATAACAAAGTCCTCTGATCGAGAATAACAAAGTCCTCTGGCGTTAAAGGCATAGTAAAATTCTGAGGAATTATAACCAAAGTCCCCTGATCGGGTATAACAAAGTCCTAGAGCAGGTATAACAAAGGCCCTCATCGGGTATAAGCAAGTCGTGGTCCAAGTATAAAAAGTCCTGGTCAGGTAAAACAAAAAGTCCCTGATCGAGTGTAACAAAGTCCCCTGGTCGAGTATAGCAAAGTCCCTGATCGAGTATAACAAAACTCTCCTCATCGAGTATAGCAAAAGTCCATTGGTCAAGTATAAAAAGTCCCTGGTCGAGTATAACAAAGTCCCCTGATCAAGTTTAACAAAGTCCCTGGTCGAGTATAAAAAAGTCCCCTGAAGGAGTATAACAAAGTCCCCTGATCGAGTATAACAAAGTCCCCAGATCGAGTATAACAAAGGCCCCTCATCGAGTATAACAAAGTCCATTGGTCAAGTATAAAAAAGTCCCCTGGACGAGTATAGCAAAGTCCCCACATCGAGTATAACAAAGCCTCCTCATCGAGTATAACAAAGTCCCCTGATCGAGTATAAAAAAGACCCCTAGACGAGAATAACAAAGTCCCCTGATCGAGTATAACAAAGTCCCCTGATCGAGTATAACATATCCCCTGATCGAGTATAACAAAGTCTCCAGGCCCAGTATAACAAAGTCCACAGATCGAGCATAACAAAGTCCCCTAATCGATTATAACAAAGTCACCCAGACCGAGTATAACAAAGGCCTCTGGTCGAGTATAACAAAGTCCCCTGGTCGAGAATTACAAAGTCCCCTGATCCTAATATAACAAAGCCCCCTGGACGAGTATAACAAAGTCCCCTGGTCCAGTATAACATAGTCCCCAGATCGAGTATAACAAAGTATCCTCGTCCAGTATAACAAAGTCCCCTGATCGAGTATAACATATCCCCTCATCGAGGATACCAATGTCTCCTGGCGAAGTATAACAAAGTCCCCAGATCGAGCATAACAAAGTCCCATGATCGATTTTAACAAAGTCCCCTGGTCGAGTATAACAAGGGGCCCTCATCGAGTAAGACAAAGTACCCTGATCGAGTATAACAAAGACCCCTGATCCTAGTATAACAAAGCCCAATGGACGAGTATAACAAGAACCCCTGAACCGAGCATAACAAAGTCCCCTCATCGAGTATAACATATCCCCTGGTCGAGTATATCAAAGTCCCTGGTGGAGTATAACAAAGTCCCTTGGTCGAGTATAACAAAGTTTTCTAATCGAGTATAAGAAAGTCACCTGATCGAGTATAACAAAGTCCCCTGGTCGAGTATAACAAAGCCCCTCATCGAGTATAACAAAGGCCCCTAATCGAGTATAACAAAGTCCCCTGATTGAGTATAACAAAGTCCCCTGATCGAGTATAACAAAGTCCTCTTGTTGAGTATAACAAAGTCCCCTGGTCAAGTATAGCAAAGTCCCCTGATCGAGTATAACAAACCCTCCTCATCGAGTATAACAAAGTCCCCTGATCGAGTATAACACAGCCCCCTGCTCGAGTATAAGAAAGACCCCTGATCAAGTATAACAAAGTCCCCTGATCGAGTATAACAAAGGCCCCTGATCGAGTCCAAAAAAGGCCCCTCATCGAGTATAACAAAGTCCCCTGATCTAGTATAACACAGGCCCCTGATCGAGTATAACAAAGGCCCCTCATCGAGTATAACAACGTTCCCTGATCGAGTATAACAAAGTGTCCTAATAGAGTATTACAAAGTCCCCTGGTCGAGTATAACAAAGTCCCCTGTTCGAGTCTAACAAAGTCCCCTTATCGAATATAACAAATTCCCCTTATCGAGTATTACAAAGACCCCTTATCGAGTATAAGAAAGGCCGGTGATCGAGTATAAGAAAGGCCCCTGGTCGAGTATAACAAAGTCCCCTGATCGAGTATAACAAAGGTCCCCTGATCGAGTATAACAAAGTCCCCTGATCGAGTATAAAAAAGTCCCTGATCGAGTATACCAAAGTCCCCTGATCTAGTATAACACAGGCCCCTCATCGAGTATAACAAAGGCCCCTCATCGAGTATAACAAAGTTCCCTGATCGAGTATAACAAAGCCGCCTAATCGAGTATAACAAAGTCCCCTGGTCGAGTATAACAAAGTCCCATGTTCGAGTCTAACAAAGTCCCCTTATCGAGTATAACAAATTCCCCTTATCGAGTATTACAAAGAACCCTTATCGAGTATAACAAAGTCCGGTGATCGAGTATAAGAAAGGCCCCTGGTCGAGTATAAAAAAGTCCCTGATCGAGTATACCAAAGTCCCCTGATCGATTA
>NW_024750414.1:0-2164 GCF_018991925.1 Homarus americanus
CCCAGAGATGGATGACCAGGCCGGCCCAGCTCCCCCAACATCGCGCAGCCCTTCACCTCAACATTCAGCGTTATCTCCAGAGATAATTGCCTTAATGAAGTTTATGAGAGATGAGAGACGCGAGGATGAAGCTCACAGACGTTTGGCGGATGAGCACAGAAGGCAAGCAGAGGCAGAACGAGACCACCAACGGAGAATGGAAGACAGTGCACGGTTTGAAGCCTTGATATCTCGCCTCACTGTTAACCAAGCCCCTGGCTCTAACACTGCCTCGGTACTGAATGGTTCAGATACCTCATCCATGCTTCCTTCACGCCCCCCAGCCCCACCTAAAGCAGCAGCTCAAACGCCGCCCATCTTGGAGCCTGATGTAAATTTCCAGACTTTTCGCGAATGGCGGCGGCGGTGGGCTGGTTATGCTACAATGGTGGATCTCCAGAGTTTGTCACAGCCTAAACAACTCATCCAGCTGCGTATGTACCTGTCTGTGGAAGTTCAGCGTGTCTTGGAACGCCGCGTTTACCGTTGCCCAACCCTCTTCGCTATCTGTAGAGGTACTGGACCGTTCTGGCAGCATCAAGACAGCAGAATAAATGGCTCTACGCTGGGAGATTGTTTAGCTGCAGACAGATGGAGAATTGAGTCTTTTGGCCTTTTTGTGTACGTCTTAAGAAGCCTCATGGAAGAGGTATGAATATCTTCTTGGGCCACCACCCAGTGCAGGGGGCCAGATTGACAGGTAATGATCTGATGGGTGTGGGACGAGGAGCTTGTCCCAACGCCTCCCTCTCATCTTCCTCTTACTCTTCAGGCTATGTTGACGATATGTCGCTCCTGCTGAGGCTGCCAGGTGTGCCACCTCTGCCATCCGGGCTCCCCCTACAGCTGTACGCGCTGTTTCCCGGTACAAGAAGGACAAGAAGTCTGCTCCTACGCCTTCGCCCACCACGTCCACGCCCGGTTCATTTTGCAACAACTGTGGTAAGCAGCACGGAACACAGGTATGTCCAGCTGCTCAGTCTACCTGCAACAGTTGTGACCGTAAGGGCCACTGGTCACTCACAGTACGGTGCCCAGCCAAACGCGTCCAGTGCAATGTGTGCGGCCGTCTGGGCCACTATGACAAGTGTTGCCCTTCCAACAAACCCAAGGAACAGCGTCAACGGAAGCTTCAGCGCCCTTCTACCAGAGAGGGCCGCCCACAGTCGCCAAATCAGAGGCACGACGACCCTGGACAAAGCCCGACCCATTTTAGGAGGGTGTACTCCTCGCATCCCAGGACCAAAGTCCCCCAGTACATCAGCGTCATCGTGACCTACGGCGGTGTGTCATCCCATCTTCAGATGTTGCCCGACACCGGCGCTGATGCTACAGTCATCGGTCCCCAGCATTTGCGATGCTTGGGGCTCTCTCAAACGATCTGGGACCGCCTCCCGGGGACCTCTGCATCTGCGGCAGATGGTTCTACCAGATAAGCCTGACCTGGAGTTCCTCTATGCATACGCTGACAGGTGTGTCAATCCTGGTTGTTTGATGCATAATGGTGCTTGACTCCTTGCCTCGGGCATTGTCAAGAGTTGGCCATCATCTCCCAGGACTTCCCAAAACCTATTCTTGAGGTAAGACACGCCAACAGGGTGCACGAAGGGAGCAGCAACTATCCTGCTGCCGCCCTACCCCTACCTCTGGCCAGTGACACCTCTCCTTCGGTAGTTGTCCCTGCTGCTTCACGTCCCCACGCCTTGGCTCGCCTCCACGACAGTCACTGTGGAGCCGAGGCCACCAAACGGCGTGCAAGACAGACTGTGTTCCGGCCTGGCATCGACCCCGACATCTCCAATGCTGTCCAGGTGTGTAAGCCCCGCCACGTATTACAACCCAGCCAGCAGCAGGTACCCTTCATGAGTGACGACAACCCCACCCGCCCCTTTGGGTCTGTGTCGGCCGACTTTTTCTGTGTGTCAGGAAAGTCCTTCCTGGTTATCGTCGACCGTCTCTCTGGTTGGCCGGTTGTCATCAAGGGCGGTAATGACACGACGTCTGCCGCCACCATCAGCAAGTTCCGCCACTACTTCCGTGACGTGGGCGTTCCTGTACGCCTGCGAACCGACGGAGGGCCTCAGTTCACAAGCCGGGACTTTGCTGCGTTCCTTGACCGATGGGG
>NW_024750415.1:0-8700 GCF_018991925.1 Homarus americanus
TTTGTTATACTTGATCAGGGGACTTTGTTATACTCGATCAGGGGAGTTTCTTATAATTCTACCAGGGAACTTTGTTATACTCGATGAGGGGACTTTGTTATACTCGATCAGGGGCCTTTGTTATAATCGTTCAGGTGTCTTTGTTATACTCGACCAGAGGACTTTGTTATCCTCGATCAGGGGACTTTGTTATACTCGATGAGCGGGCTTTGTTATACTCGATCAAGGGACATTGTTATAGACTTTTAGGGTCCTTTGTTATACTCGAGCAGGGGCCTTTGTTATACTCGTTCAGGGGACTTTGTTATACTCGAAAAGGGGACTTTGTTATACTCGATCTAGGGCCTTTGTTATACTTGATCAGGGGACTTTGTTATAGTCGACCAGGGGACTTTGTCATACTCGATCAGGGGACTTTGTTATACTCGATCAGGGAGATTTGTTATACTCGACCAGGGGACTTTGTTATACTCGATCTGGAGCCTTTGTTATACTTGATCAGGGGGCTTTGTTATACTCGATCAGGGAACTTAGTTATTCTCGATAAGGGGGACTTTGTTATACTCGATGAGGGGGCTTTGTTATACTCGATCAGGGAAATTTTGTTATTCTCGATCATGGGCCTTTGTCAAACTCGATTAGGGGACTTTGTTATGCTCGACCAGGGGACTTTGTTATACTCGATGAGGGGCCTTTGTTATACTTGATCAGGGGGCTTTGTTATACTCGATCAGGGGACATTGTTATTCTCGATAAGGGGGACTTTGTTATACTCATTTAGGAAACTTTGTTATACTCGATCAGGGAACTTTGTTATCCTCGATCAGGGGCCTTTGTTATACTCGTTCAGGCGCTTTTGTTATATTCGATGAGGGGGGCTTTGTTATACTCGATCAAGGGCCTTTCTTATAATCGTTCAGGGGACTATGTTATACTCGAACAGGCGACCTTGTTATACTCGATCAGGGGACTTTGTTATACTCGATCAGGGGACTTTGTTATATTCGATGAGGACTTTGTTATTCTCGATCATGGGACTTTGTTATACTCGATGAGGGGCCTTTGTTATACTCGATGAGGGGACTTTGTTCTACTCGATCAGGGGAATTTGTTATACTCGATCAGGGGACTTTGTTATATTCGATGAGGGGACTTTTTTATACTCGATCATGGGACTTTGTTATACTCTATGAGGGGGCTTTGTTATCCTCGATCAGGGAAGTATATTATGCTCGGTGAGGGGACATTGTTATACTGGATCAGGGGACTTTGTTTTACTCGATGAGGGGGCTTTGTTATACTCGATCAGGGGACTTTGTTATACTCGATCAGGGGCCTTTGTTATACTCGATCAGCCTTTGTTATACTCGATCAGGGGACTTTGTTATACTCGACCTGGGACTTTCTTATACTCGATTTGGAGCCTTTGTTATACTTGATCAGGGGGCTTTGTTATACTCGATCAGGGGACTTTGTTATTCTCGATAAGGGGGACTTTTTTATACTCGATGAGGGGCTTTGTTATACTCGATCAGGGAACTTTGTTATACTCGATCAGGTGGCTTTGTTATACACGATCAGGGAACTTTGTTATACTCGATGAGGGGCCTTTGTCATAATCGTTCAGGGGACTTTGTTATACGCGACCAGGGGACTTTGTTATACTCGATCTGGAGCCTTTTTTATACTTGATCAGGGGACTTTGTTATACTCGATCAGGGGACTTAGTTATTCTCGATAAGGGGGACTTCGTTATACTCGATGAGGGGGCTTTGTTATACTCGATCAGGAAAATTTTGTTATACTCGATCATGGGCCTTTGTTATACTCGATTAGGGGACTTTGTTATACACGACCAGGGGACTTTGTTATACTCGTTTTGGGGCCTTTGTTATACTTGATCAAGGGGCTTTGTTATACTCGATCAGGGGACATTGTTATTCTCGATAAGGGGGACTTTGTTATACTCAATTAGGGGGCTTTGTTATACTCGATCAGGGAACTTTGTTATACTCGATGAGTGGCCTTTGTTATACTCGATCAGAGGCGTTTGTTATACTCGATCAGGGGACTTTGTTATACTCGATCAGGAGAATTTGTTTTACTCGATCAGGGGCCTTTGTTATAATCGTTCAGGGGACTTTGTTATACTCGACCAGGGGACTTTGTTATACTCGATCTGGAGCCTTTGTTATACTTCAGCAGGGGGCTTTGTTATACTCGATCAGGGACTTAGTTATTCTCGATAAGGGGGACTTTGTTATACTCAATTAGGGGACTTTGTTATACTCGATCAGGGGACTTTGTTATACTCGACCTTGGACCTTGTTATACTCGATTTGGAGCCTTTGTTATACTTGATCAGGGGACTTTGTTATACTCGATCAGGGGACTTTGTTATTCTCGATAAGGGGGTCTTTGTTATACTCGATCAGGGGGGTTTGTTATACTCGATCAGGGAACTTTGTTATACTCGATCAGGGCCTTTGTTATCTCGTTTCAGAGCGTCTTTTGTTATACTCGACCAGGGGACTTTGTTATACTCGATCAGGGGCCTTTGTTAAACTTGATCAGGGCCCTTTGTTATACTCGATCAGGGGACTTTGTTATACTCGATCAGGCGACTTTGTTATACTACTCGATCAGGGGGCTTTGTGCAAAGCTCGATCGAGACTTGTTATACTCGATCAGGGGCCTTTGTTAAACTCGATCAGGGCCCTTTGTTATACTCGATCAGGGGACTTTGTTATACTCGATCAGGCGACTTTGTTATACTCGATCAGGGGGCTTTGTTAAACTCGATCAGGGAACTTTGTTATACTCGATCAGGGGCCTTTGTTATAATCGTTCAGGGGACTTAGTTATACTCGATCAGGGGACTTTGTTATACTCGACCAAGGGAGTTTGTTATACTCAACCAGGGGACTTTGTTATACTCGATCAGGAGCCTTTTTTAAACTCGATGAGGGGCCTTTCTTATACTCGATCAGGGGACTATGTTATACTCGATCAGGGGACATTGTTATACTCGATCAGGGGGCTTTGTTATACTCGATCAGGGAACTTTGTCATACTCGATCAGGGGACTTTGTTATACTCGATCAGGGGACTTTGTTATACACGATCAGGGGACTTTGTTATACTCGACCAGGGGACTTTGTTATACTCGATCAGGGGCCTTTGTTATACTTGATCAGGGGGCTTTGTTTTACTCAATCAGGGGACATTGTTATTCTCGATAAGGGGGACTTTGTTATACTCATTTAGGGGGCTTTGTTATACTCGATCAGGGAACTTTGTTATACTCGATCAGAGGCCTTTGTTATACTCGTTCAGGCGCTTTTGTTATATTCGATCAGGGGGCTTTGTTATACTCGATTAGGGGACTTTGTTATACTCGATCAGGGGACTTTGTTATATTCGATGAGGGACTTTGTTATTCTCGATCATGGGACTTTGTTGTACTCGATGATTGGCTTTGTTATACTCGATGAGGGGACTTTGTTATTCTCGATCATGGGACTTTGTTATACTCGATGAGGGGCCTTTGTTATACTCGATGAGGGGATTTTTATACTCGATCGGGGGACTCTGTTATACTCGATGAGGGGCCTTTGTTATTCCCGATCAGGGGCCTTTGTCATACCCGATCAGGGGACTATGTTATAATCGATCAGAGGACTTTGTTATACTCTATGAGGGGGCTTTGTTATCCTCGATCAGGGAACTTTTTTATACTCGGTGAGGGGACTTTGTTATACTGGATCAGGGGACTTTGTTTTACTCGATGAGGGGGCTTTGTTATACTCGATCAGGGGACTTTGTTATACTCGATCCAGGGACTTTGTTATACTCGACCAGGGGACTTTGTTTATACTCGATCAGGGGCCTTTGTTATACTTGATCCAGAGCTTTGTTATACTCGATCAGGGGACTTTGTTATTCTCGATAAGGGGGAGTTTGTTATACTCGATCAGGGGGCTTTGTTATACTTGATCAGGGGGCTTTGTTATACTCGATCAGGGGACTTTGTTATTCAAGATAAGAGGGGCTTTGTTATACTCATTCAGGGGGCTTTGTTATACTCGATCAGGGGACTTAGTTATTCTCGATAAGGGGGACTTTATTATACTTGATGAGGGGGCTTTGTTATACTCGATTAGGGAAATTTTGTTATCCTCGATCATGGGCCTTTGTTATACTCGATCAGGGGACTTTGTTATGCTCGATCAGGGGACTTTGTTATACTTGATCAGGGGGCTTTGTTATACTCGATCAGGGGACTTTGTTATTCAGGATAAGGGGGGCTTTGTTATACTCGATCAGGGGGCATTGTTATACTCGATCAGGGAACTTTGTTATACTCGATCAGGGGCCTTTGTTATACTCGTTCAGGCGTCTTTGTTATACTCGACCAGGGGACTTTGTTATACTCGATCAGGGGCCTTTGTTAAACTCGATCAGGGCCCTTTGTTATACTTGATCAGGGGACTTTGTTATAATCGATCAGAGGACTTTGTTATACTCTATGAGGGGGCTTTGTTATCCTCGATCAGGGAACTTTATTATACTCAGTGAGGGGACTTTGTTATACTGGATCAGGGGACTTTGTTTTCCTCGATGAGGGGGCTTTGTTATATCTCGATCAGGGGACTTTGTTAAACTCGATCTGGGGCCTTTGTTATACTCGATCAGGGGCCTTTGTTATACTCGATCAGGGGACTTTGCTATACTCGACCTGGGACTTTGTCACAATCGATTTGGAGCCTTTGTTATACTTGATCAGTGGGCTTTGTTATACTCGATCAGGGGACTTTGTTATACTCGACCAGGGGACTTTGTTATATACGACCAGGGACTTTGTTATACTCGTTTTGGGGCCTTTGTTATATTTTGATCAGGGGCTTTGTTATACTCGATCGAGGGCCTTTGTTATACTCGATCAGGGGCTTTGTTATACTTTCGATCAGGGAACTTTTGTTATACTCGATCAGGGGCCTTTGTTATACCGATCAGAGGACTTTGTTTTTACTTTCGACCAGGGACTTTGTTATACTCACGATCAGGGCCTTTGGTATACTTGATCAGGGGGCTTTGTTATACTTTCGGTCAGGGCTTTGTTATTCTCGTAAGGGGTCTTTGTTATACTTGATCAGGGGCTTTGTTATACTCGATCTGAGAACTTTGTTATACTCCATAAGGGGCCTTTGTCATAATCGTTCAGGGGACTTTGTTATAACGTAATCGACCGGGGCTTTGTTATACTCGATCAGGGGACTTAGTTATTCTCGATAAGGGGGACTTCGTTATACTCGATGAGGGGGCTTTGTTATACTCGATCAGGAAAATTTTGTTATACTCGATCATGGGACATTGTTTTTCTCGATAAGGGGGACTTTGTTATACTCAATTAGGGGGCTTTGTTATAATCGTTCAGGGGACTTTGTTATACTCGACCAGGGGACTTTGTTATACTCGATCAGAGGCGTTTGTTATACTCGATCAGGGGACCTTGTTATACTCGATGAGGGGCCTTTGTTATACTCGATCAGAGGCGTTTGTTATACTCGATCAGGGGACTTTGTTATACTCGATCAGGAGAATTTGTTTTACTCGATCAGGGGCCTTTGTTATAATCGTTCAGGGGACTTTGTTATACTCGACCAGGGGACTTTGTTATACTCGATCTGGAGCCTTTGTTATACTTGAGCAGGGGGCTTTGTTATACTCGATCAGGGGACTTAGTTATTCTCGATAAGGGGGACCAACTTTCCCGGAAAGTAGAAAATCTATCTACTTTTCGGGGAAGTAGATAACCAACTTTCCCGGAAAGTATATATTTCCCATTTTTTATGATACAAATTTCCCGTTTTCTATGATAATCTACTTCGCAAAATTAGGTAATATTTCCCCCAAAATTCGAAAATCTATTCCCCCGAAAAGTAGAAAATCTATCTACTTTTCGGGAAAGTAGATAACCAACTTTCCCGGTAAGTAGATATTTCCCATTTTTTATGACACAAATTTCCCGTTTTCTATGATAATCTATTTTCGGGAAAGTTGGTTATCTAACCAACTTTCGCGGAAAGTAGATATTTTCCATTCTTTATGATACAAATTTCCTGATTTCTATGATAATCTATTTTCGGCAAATTTGGTTATCTAACCAACTTTCCCGGAAAGTAGATATTTCCCATTTTTTATGATACAAATTTCCCGTTTTCTATGATAATCTACTTCGTAAAATTAGGTAATATTTCCCCCAAAATTCGAAAATCTATTCCCACGAAAAGTCGATAATCTACTTTCCCGAAAAGTAGAAAATCTATCTACTTTTCGGGAAAGTATATAACCAACTTCCCGGAAAGTAGATATTTTCCATTTTTTATGATACAAATTTCCCGTTTTCTATGATAATCTATTTTCGGGAAAAATGGTTATCTAACCACCTTTCCCGGAAAGTAGATATTTCCCATTTTTTATGATACAAATTTCCCGTTTCCTATGATAATCTATTTTCGCCAAATTTGGTTATCTAACCAACTTTCCCGGAAAGTAGATATTTCCCGTTTTTTGTGATACAAATTTCCCGTTTTCTATGATAATCTACTTCCCAAAATTAGGTAATATTTCCCCGAAAATACGAAAATCTACTTCCCCAAAAAGTCGATAATCTACTTTCCCGAAAATTAGAAAATCTATCTACTTTTCGGGAAACCAGATAACCAACTTTCCCTGAAAGTAGATATTTCCCATTTTTTATGATACAAATTTCCCGTTTTCTATGATAATCTACTTCGCAAAATTAGGTAATATTTCCCCCAAAATTCGAAAATCTACTTCCCCGAAAGTCGATAATCTACTTTCCCGAAAAGTAGAAAATCTATCTACTTTCCGGGAAAGTAGATAACCAACTTTCCCGGAAAGTAGATATTTCCCATTTTTTATGATACAAATTTCCCGTTTTCTATGAGTAATAATCTATTTTTCGGCAATTTGGTTATCTAACCAACTTTCGGGAAGTAGATGTTTCCCATTTTTGTGATACAAATTTCCCGTTTTCTATGATAATCTATTTTCGGGAAAGTTGGTTATCTAACCAACTTTCGCGGAAAGTAGATATTTCCCATTCTTTATGATACAAATTTCCTGCTTTCTATGATAATCTATTTTCGGCAAATTTGGTTATCTAACCAACTTTCCCGGAAAGTAGATATTTCCTATTTTTTATGATACAAATTTCCCATTTTCTATGATAATCTATTTTCGGCAAATTTGGTTATCTAACCAACTTTCCCGGAAAGTAGATATTTCCCATTTATTGTGATACAAATTTCCCGTTTTCTATGATAATCTACTTCCCAAAATTAGGTAATATTTCCCCGAAAATACGAAAATCTACTTCCAAAAGTCGATAATCTAATTTCCCGAAAATTAGAAAATCTATCTACTTTCAGGGAAACCAGATAACCAACTTTCCGTAGTAGATATTTCCCATTTTTTATGATACAAATTTCCCGTTTTCTATGATAATCTATTTTCGGCAAATTTGGTTATCTAACCAACTTTCCCGGAAAGTAGATATTTCCCATATTTTATGATACAAATTTCCCGTTTTCTATGATAATCTATTTGCGGGAAAGTTGGTTATCTAAGAAACTTTTGCGGAAAGTAGATATTTCCCATTTTATGATACAAATTTCCCGTTTTCTATGATAATCTATTTTCGGCAAATTTGGTTATCTAACCAACTTTCCCGGAAAGTAGATATTTCCCATTTTTCATGATACAAATTTCCCGTTTTCTATATTAACTACTTCCCAAATTAGGTAATATTTCCCCGAAAATGCGAAAATCTACTTCCCAAAAGAGTCGATAATCTAATTTCCGAAAATTGAAAAATCTATCTACTTTTAAAACGAATATCAACTTTCATTGGCGAATGTTTCCCATTTTTATGATACAAATTTCCCGTTTTCTATGATAATCTATTTTCGGGAAAGTTGGTTATCTAAGAAACTTTCGCGGAAAGTGGATATTTCCCATTTTTTATGATACAAATTTCCCGTTTTCTATGATAATCTATTTTCAGCAAATTTGGATTTATCTAACCAACTTTCGGGAAAGTAAATATTTCCCCATTCTTTATGATACAAATTTTCCCGCTTTCTATGATAATCTATTTTCGGGAAAGTTGGTTATCTAACCAACTTTCCCGGAAAGTAGATATTTCCCATTTTTTATGATACAAATTTCCCGTTTTCTATGATAATCTATTTTCGGCAAATTTGGTTATCTAACCAACTTTCCCGGAAAGTAGATATTTCCCATTTTTTGTGATACAAATTTCCCGTTTTCTATGATAATCTATTTTCGGGAAAGTTGGTTATCTAATCAACTTTCGCGGAAAGTAGATATTTCCCAGCAAATTTGGTTATCTAACCAACTTTCCCGGAAAGTAGATATTTCCCATTTTTTATGATACAAATTTCCCGTTTTCTATGATAATCTATTTTCGGGAAAGTTGTTTATCTAACCAAATTTCGCGGAAAGTAGATATTTCCCATTTTTTATGATACAAATTTCCCGTTTTCTATGATAATCTTTTTTCAGCAAATTTGGTTATCTAACCAACTTTCCCGGAAAGTAGATATTTCCCATTTTTTATGATACAAATTTCCCGTTTTCTATGATAATCTA
>NW_024750416.1:0-29571 GCF_018991925.1 Homarus americanus
GTGAACTGAAGATTCCTGTGATCGAACTGGCATTTGTCAAAGCACAGAGAGAAGACTGGCAGTATAGGGGCTCTCATGATTTCTAGCCAAGATATTCCGGAGTTCAAGAGACAGGAGGCTGCCACAGAGAGACAGAAGAGGAGAAGAGTTGCCGAGGAAAAGAGACTTGAGAAGGCCCAGGATGAGGTAAAAAAGGCCGATGATTGGAGTCAAGCTGATTCAGAGTTTAATGACTTCCCCATGGCTGATCCGAGTGCTGACCAGGAGAGTGGTGACTTTGTCCCTAACCCAGAAAATAATGATCCCAAACCTTCCAGGCATAAGATTCGAAATAGGAAAGATATCCCGAGCATAGCTCTGGCCAGCATGCGACACCACACTGGTCTCAGAGAAACTGCAAAGATAGCAACAGCTGCCTGGATTGACGGTGGTTTGATAACACCTGATGATGTTCACCTGGTGATAGGTCATAACAAAGTAAGGAGAGCTCAGGAGAAACTTGTGAGTAACCTAGAAGAGGAGTTTGATAAGGGGATAAGAGAAAATGGAATCAATTGTTTGTTCTTTGATGGGAGAAGGGATGACACTAAAGTGTTCATGAAATTGGAGATTCTGACAAGTTGTTCCCTGCCATGGTGAAGGAGGAACACTACTCCTGCTGCAGTGAACCAGGAGGGAAGTATTTGTGGCATTTCACTCCAGAGAAAGATGACATCAGGAAACCAGCTGAGATAGTGGCAGATAACATTGTGAACTGGCTCAGAGAGAGGAACGTAGACCAGACCCTGCAGGCCATTGGAGGGGACAGCACCAACACGAAGACAGGGTGGCAAGGGGGGATCATACAGTGGATAGAGCGGAAGATTGGGAGGAAGCTGGTCTGGATTGTTTGTGACCTCCACACCAACGAGTTGCCACTCAGACATCTGATCCAGGAGCTGGATGGCAAGACTCTTTCAAACAACAGATGGTCTGGTCCTCTTGGCAAGATGCTGGACTCTGCCACTGGGTTAGAAATAAATCCGAGCTTTGAAAAAAATCACAGTTGGCCCTCCACTCGTTGAGCTTGCACATACTGTCATTGACGACCTGAGTACTGACCAGTACTATGGTTACATGATTTGCAGTTGCCATCAAAACTGGGGTCATGCCTGATAGACTTGCTTACCTGCAGATAGGTCCAGTCTCACATTCTATGTGGCTCACAACGGCTCTCAGGTTCTGCAGAATTTGGGTCGCTCATCATAAACTGAAAGGGAACCAGCTTCACAACCTGAGACTTATTGTCCAATTCATCGTGAGTGTCTACTTGCCAAATTGGTTCAACACCAAGGTCAAGTCATCGTTCTCCGAAGGTCCGAGGCATGCTCTCTTCCAGCTTGAGCTCCTGAGGAGTCAGCCAAGGAAGGTTGTTCAGATTGTGGAGCAGACTGTGAGGAGATCTTCCTGGTATGCTCATCGCGAGGCAGTTCTGCAGACAATGCTCTGCAGTAAGGATGAGGAGGAGAGAAGAGTGGCAGTTAAAAAGATCTTGGATATGAGACTTATGAGAGGATCTGGGCATGACGAATCAGTTGGTGACGATTCCTTCAGGGTCAGAAGACTCCCTGAAGTCAATCTAGGTGCCAAGACCCTCACTGATCTCATAGGTCTGGATAACATCCAGGCTGGCGGTGAGCCCCTACCTCTTCACCTGCAGCCTCACCAATGTTCCAGTCAGAGCTTTCCTGGACCTTTATGCATGTCCCTGCCTGACCCTCGCTTTTACCCAGGTATAGGCGTTGTGTACAGCAAGAGTGAGCGAGGCCAGCAGTCGTGTACAGCCAGAGAGGGAGAGGCTACATCCGAGCGCAGGTGGTCAGCAGGGAGGTGATGAGTAGAAACAGAAGCAAGAAAGACATGTTCTCTATGGTGTGCAGCAACACCGAGTCGTAGTAGTAAAACCGGTTTTTGTATTTGATGATTTTGTTTTCTAAAGGAATATTAAATTTAATAATTGTGTCAAGATCATTCGTTTCACTATTCTGGATCATTTTCATCCTAATAAATTAACCTGATACATTTACTTTACTTTAAATAAGCTATTTAGTGGTGTTGGTAAAAGGGTGGGAATACTGAATTTTCATATGATTTCAAGTTAAAATTTACCTAGCAAAAAATGAAAACTTTTCAAATCTTAAGATATCACATGATTCTGCACATAGAACTACATCATTAATACCATGGGCCGATTTTTCAAACTCAACAAAAAAAAATTCGCCTCCGTATGACACACCCTATTAACCCAATAAAGCACGCGGACTTCTACATATAATCAACACCTCACCCCACCAGGATTTGAACCCACGATCTTATAATTGTGACCGGGGAACGCTACCTCTGGGCAATCAGGACACTAAAAGCAGTCCTAGACTCTACTATATTTCACACAAAGCCTGTTCAACGACCTTATGGCACCATGAACCTCTAATGGGGACCACCCATGCCGCTTAGGTGATCAGAGCAACGTTTTACCAGATCCGGCTTGGAAACACGAGGATCCATATATATTTCATTAACCCAATAAAGCACTCGGACTTCTACATATAATCAACACCTCACCCCACCAGGATTCAAACCCACGATCTTATAATTGTGACCGGGGTATGCTACCTCTGGGCCACCAGGACAATAAAAGCAGTGCTAGACTCTACTATATATCAAACAAAGCCTGTTCAACGAGCTTATGGCGCCGTGAACCTCTAATGGGGACCATCCGTGCCGCTTAGGTAATCAGACCAACGTTTTACCAAATGCGGCTTCAAAACACGAGGATCCATATATATTTCATTTCCCCAATAAAGCACGCGGCTTCTACATATAATCAACACCTCACCCCACCAGCATTCGAACCCACGATCTTCAAATTGTGATAGGGAACGCTACCTCTGGGCCACCAGGACAATAAAAGCAGTCCTAGACTCTGCTATATTTCACAAAAAGCCTGTTCAACGAGCTTATGGCGCTGTGAACCTCTAATGGGGACCATCCGTGCCGTTTAGGTGATCAGAGCAACGTCTTACCAAATCCGGCTTCGAAACACAAGGATCCATATATATTTCATTAGCCCAATAGTGCAGGCGGACTTCTACATATAATCAACACCTCACTCCACCAGGATTCGAACCCACGATCTTATAATTGTGACTGAGGAACGCTACCTATGGGCCACCAGGACACTATAAGCAGTCCTAGACTCTGTTATATTTCACACAAATCCTGTTCAACGAGCTTATGGCGCTGTGAACCACTATAGGGGACCACCCGTGCCGCTTAGGTGATCAGAGCAACGTTTTATCAAATGCGGCTTCAAAACACAAGGATCCATATATATTTCATTAGCCCAATAAAGCACGCGGACTTCTACATATAATGAACGCCTCACCCCACCAGGATTTGAAGCCACGATCTTATAATTTTGACCTGGGAACGCTACGTCTGGGCCACCAGGAAAATAAAAGCAGTCCTAAACTCTGCTATATTTCACATTAAGCCTGTTCAACGAGCTTATGGCGCCGTGAACGTCTAATGGGGACAACCCATGCCGCTTAGGTGATCAGAGCAACGTTTTACCACCTGCGGCTTCAAAACACGAGGATCCATATATATTTCATTAGCCCAATAAAGCACGCGGACTTCTACATATAATCAATACCTCACCCCACCAGGATTCGAACCCACGATCTTCTAATTGTGACCGGGGAACGCTACCTCTGGGCCACCAGGACAATAAAAGCAGTCCTAGACTCTGCTATATTTCACACAAAGCCTGGTCAACGAGCTTATGGCGCTGTGAACCTCTAATGGTGACCATCCGTGCTGCTTAGGTGATCAGAGCAACGTTTTACCAAATCCGGCTTCGAAACACGAGGATCCATATATATTTCATTAGCCCAATTAAGCACGCGGAGTTCTACATATAATCAACACCTCATCCCACCAGGATTCGAACCCACGATCTTATAAATGTTACCGAGGAACGCTACCTATGGGCCACCAGGACACTATAAGCAGTCCTAGAGTCTGTTATATTTCACACAAAGCCTGTTCAACGAGCTTATGTCACCGTGAACCACTATAGGTGACCACCCGTGCCGCTTAGGTGATCAGGACAACGTTTTACCAAATCCGGCTTGGAAACACGAGGATCCATATATATTTCATTAGCCCAATAAGGCACGCGGAATTCTACATATAATCAACACCTCACCCCACCAGGATTTGAACCCACGATCTTATAATTGTGACCGGGAAAGCTACCTCTTGGCCACCAGGACAATAAAAGCAGTCCTAGACTCTGCTATATTTCACACAAAGCATGTTTAACGAGCTAATGGCGCCGTGTACCTCTAATGGGGACCACCCGTGCCGCTTAGATGATCAGAGCAACGTTTTACCAAATGCGGCTTCGAAACACGAGGATCCATATATGTTTCATTAGCCCAATAAGGCACGCGGACTTCAACATATAATCAACACCTCACCCCACCAGGATTTGAACCCACGAACTTGTAATTGCGACTGGGGAACGCTACCTGTGGGCCACCAGGACAATAAAAGCAGTCCTAGACCCTGCTATATTTCACACAAAGCCTGTTTAACGAGCTTATGGCGCCGTGAACCTCTAATAGGGACCACCCATGCCGCTTAGGTGATCAGAGCAACGTTTTACCAAATGCGGCTTCGAAAAACGAGGATCCATATATATTTCATTAGCCCAATAAAGCACGAGGACTTCTACATATAATCAACACCTCACCTAACCAGGATTCAAACCAATGATCTTATAATTGTGACCTGGGTATGCTACCTCTGGGCCATCAGGACAATAAAAGCAGTTCTAGACTCTACTATATTTCACACAAAGCCTGTTCAACGAGCTTATGGCGCCGTGAACGTCTCATGGGGACCACCTGTGCCGCTTAGGTGATCAGAGCAACGTTTTACCAAATGCGGCTTCGAAACACGAGGATCCATATATATTTCATTAGCCCAATAAAGCACGCGGACTTCTACATATAATCAACGCCTCACCCCACCAGGATTTGAACCCACGATCTTATAATTGTGACCGGGGAACGCTACCTCTGGGCCATCAGGATAATAAAAGCAGTCCTAGACTCTGCTATATTTCACACAAAGCCTGTTCAACGAGCTTATGGCGCCGTGAACCTTTCATGGGCACCACCCGTGCCGCTTATTGATCAAAGCAACGTTTTACCAAATGCGGCTTCGAAACACGAGGATCCATATATATTTCATTAGCCCAATAAAGCACGCGGACTTCTACATATAATCAACATCTCACCCCACCAGGATTTAAACCCACGATCTTATAATTGTGACCGGGGAACGCTACCTCTGGGCCACCAGGATAATAAAAGCAGTACTAGACTCTGCTATATTTCACACAAAGCCTGTTCAACGAGCTTATGGCGCCGTGAACCTCAAATGGGGACCACCGGTGCCGCTTAGGTGATCAGAGCAACGTTTTACCAAATGCGGCTTCAAAACACGAGGATCCATATATATTTCATTAGCCCAATAAAGCACGCAGACTTCTATATATAATCAACACCTCACCCCACCAGGATTTGAACCCACGATCTTCTAATTGTGACCGGGGAACGCTACCTCTGGGCCACCAGGACAATAAAAGCAGTCCTAGACTCTGCTATATTTCACACAAAGCCTGTTCAATGAGCTTATGGCACCGTGAATCTCTAATGGGGACAACCCATGCCGCTTAGGTGATCAGAGCAACGTTTTACCACATGCGGCTTCAAAACATGAGGATCCATATATATTTCATTAGCCCAATAAAGCACGCGGACTTCTACATATAATCAATACCTCACCCCACCAGGATTCGAACCCACGATCTTATAACTGTGACCGTGGAACGCTACCTATGGGCCACCAGGACACTATAAGCAGTCCTAGACTCTACTATATATCAAACAAAGCCTGTTCAACGACCTTATGGCGCTATGAACCTCTAATAGGGACCACCAGTGCCGCCTAGCTGATCAGAGCAACGTTTTACCAAATCCGGCTTGGAAACACGAGGATCCATATATATTTCATTAGCCCAATAAAGCACGCGGACTTCTACATATAATCAACGCCTCACCCCACCAGGATTTGAAGCCACGATCTTATAATTGTGACCTGGGAACGCTACCTCTGGGCCACCAGGACAATAAAAGCAGTCCTAGACTCTCCTATATTTCACACAAAGCCTGTTCAACGAGCTTATAGCGCCGTGAACCTCTAATGGGGACCATCCGTGCCGCTTAGATGATCAGAGTAACGTTTTACCAAATCCGGCTTCGAAACACGAGGACCCATATATATTTCATTAACCCAATAAAGCACGCAGACTTCTACATATAATCAACACCTCACCCCACCAGGATTCGAACCCACGATCTTATAATTGTGACCGAGGAACGCTACCTATGGGCCACCAGGACACTATAAGAAGTCCTAGACTCCGTTATATTTCACACAAAGCCTGTTCAAAGAGCTTATGGCACCGTGAACCACTATAGGGGACCACCCGAGCCGCTTAGGTGATCAGAGCAACGTTTTACCAAATCCGGCTTGGAAACACGAGGATCCATATATATTTCATTAGCCCAATTAAGAACGCGGACTTCTACATATAATCAACGCCTCACCCCACCAGGATTTGAACCCACGATCTTATAATTGTGACCGGGGAACGCTACCTCTGGGCCACCAGGATAATAAAAACAGTCCTAGACTCTGCTATATTTCACACAAAGCCTGCTCAACGAGCTTATAGCGCCGTGAACCTCTAATGGGGACAACCTATGCCGCTTAGGTGATCAGAGCAACGTTTTACCACATGCGGCTTCAAAACACGAGGATCCATATATATTTCATTAGCCCAATAAAGCACGCGGACTTCTACATATAATCAATACCTCACCCCACCAGGATTCGAACCCACGATCTTCTAATTGTGACCGGAGAACGCTACCTCTGGGCCACCAGGACAATAAAAGCAGTCCTAGACTCTGCTATATTTCACACAAAGCCTGTTCAACGAGCCTTTGGCGCTGTGAATTTCTAATGATGACCCTCCGTGCCGCTTAGGTGATCAGAGCAACGTTTTACCAAATCCGGCTTCGAAACACGAGGATCCATATATATTTCATTAGCTCAATTAAGCACGCTGACTTCTACAGATAATCAAAACCTCATTCCACCAGGATTCGAACCCACGATCTTATAACTGTGACCGAGGAACGCTACCTATGGGCCACCAGGACACTATAAGCAGTCCTAGAGTCTGTTATATTTAACACAAAGCCTGTTCAACGAGCTTATGGCACCGTGAACCGCTATAGGTGAACCACCCGTGCCGCTTAGGTGATCAGGACAAAGTTTTACCAAATCCGGCTTGGAAACACGAGGATCCATATATATTTCATTAGCCCAATAAAGCACGCGGAATTCTACATATAATCAAGAACCTCACCCCACCAGGATTTGAACCCACGATCTTATAATTGTGACCGAGGAAAGCTACCTCTGGGCCACCAGGACAATAAAAGCAGTCCTAGACTCTGCTATAATTCACACAAAGCCTGTTTAACGAGCTTATGGCGCCGTGAACCTCTAATGGGGAACACCCATGCCGCTTAGGTGATCAGAGCAACGTTTTACCAAATGCGGCTTCGAAACACGAGGATCCATATATATTTCATTACCCCAATAAAGCACGAGGACTTCTACATATAATCAACACCTCACCCCACCAGGATTTGAACCCACGATCTTATAATTTTGACCGGGGAACGCTAACTCTGGGCCACCAGGACAATAAAAGCACTCCTAGACTCTGCTATATTTCACACAAAGCCTGTTCAACGAGATTATGGAGCTGTAAACCACTATAGGGAACCACCCGTGTCGCTTAGGTGATCAGAGCAATGTTTTACCCAATCCGGCCTTGAAACACGAGGATCCATATATATTTCATTCCCAATAAAGCATGCGGACTTCTACATATAATCAACACCTCAGCCCACCAGGATTTAAACCCATGATCTTATAATTGTGACCGGGGTATGCTACCTCTGGGCCACCAGGACAATAAAAGCAGTCCTAGACTCTACTATATATCAAACAAAGCCTATTCAACGACCTTATGTCGCCATGAACCTCTAATAGGGACCACCCGTGCTGCTTAGCTGATCAGAGCAACGTTTTACCAAATCCGGATTGGAAACACGAGGATCCATATATATTTCATTAGCCCAATAAAGCACGCGGACTTCTACATATAATCAACGCCTCACCCCACCAGGATTTTGAAGCCACGATCTTATAATTGTGACCGGGGAACGCTACCTCTGGGCCACCAGGACACTAAAAGCAGTCCTAGACTCTGTTATATTTCACACAAAGCCTGTTCAACGAGCTTATGGCGCCGGGAACCTCTAATGGGGACCACCAGTGCCGGTTAGGTGTTCAGAGTAACGTTTACCAAATCAGGCTTCGAAACACGAGGATCCATATCTATTTCATTAGCCTAATAAAGCACGCGGATTTCTACATATAATCAACACCTCACCCCACCAGGATTCGAACCCACGATCTAATAATTGCATCGAGGAACGCTATCGCAGCCACCAGGACACTATATAAGCAGTCCTAGAGTCTGTTATATTTCTTCACACAAAGCCTGTCTAACGAGTTTATGGCACCGTGGAACTAATTATAGTGACCACCCGCGACGCTTAGGTGATACTAGGACAACGTTTAACAAATCCGCTCGGAAAACACGAGATCCATATATATTTCATTAGCCCAATAAAGCACTCGCCGGGAACCCTACATATAATCAAGAACCCACCCCTTACCTGCAGGATTTGCACCCACGATCTTATAATTGTGACTGGGGAAAAGCTACCTCTGGGCCACCAGGACAATAAAAAGCAGTCCTAGATCGCTATATTTTCACACAAAGCCTGCTTTATCGAGCCAATGGCGCCGTGAACCTCTATCGGGACCACCCGTGCCGCTTAGATGATCAGGAGCAACGTTTTACTAAATGCGGCTTGGAAACACGAGGATCCATATATGTTTCATTAGCCTAATAAAGCACGCGGACTTCAACATATAATCAACACCTCACCCTACCAGGATTTGAACCCACGAACTTATAATTGTGACTGGGGAACGCTACCTGTGGTCCACCAGGACAATAAAAGCAGTCCTAAACTCTGCTATATTTCACACAAAGCCTGTTTAACGAGCTTATGGCGCCGTGAACCTCTAATGGGGACCACCCATGCCGCTTAGGTGATCAGAGCAACGTTTTACCAAATGCGGCTTCGAAACACGAGGATCCATATATATTTCATTAGCCCAATAAAGCACGAGGACTTCAACATATTATCAACACCTCACCCCACCAGGATTTGAACCCACGAACTTATAATTGTGACTGGTGAACGCTACCTGTGGTCCACCAGGACAATAAAAGCAGTCCTAGACTCTGCTATATTTCACACAAAGCCTGTTTAACGAGCTTTTGGCGCCGTGAACCTCTAATGGGGACCACCCATGCCGCTTAGGTGATCAGAGCAACGTTTTACCAAATGTGGCTTCGAAACACGAGGATCCATATATATTTCATTAGCCCAATAAAGCACGAGGATTTCTACATATAATCAACACCTCACCCCACCAGGATTTGAACCCACGATCTTATAATTGTGACCGGGGAACGCTAACTCTGGGCCACCAGGACAATAAAAGCACTCCTAGACTCTGCTATATTTCACACAAAGCCTGTTCAACGAGATTATGGAGCTGTGAACCACTATAGGGAACCACGCGTGTCGCTTAGGTGATCAGAGCAATGTTTTACCAAATCCGGCCTGGAAACACGAGGATCCATATATATTTCATTCCCAATAAAGCACGCAGACTTCTACATATAATCAACACCTCACCCCACCAGGATTCAAACCCATGATCTTATAATTGTGACCGGGGTATGCTACCTCTGGGCCACCAGGACAATAAAAGCAGTCCTAGACTCTACTATATATCAAACAAAGCCTGTTCAACGACCTTATGGCGCCATGAACCTCTAATAGGGACCACCCGTGCCGCTTAGCTGATGAGAGCAACGTTTTACCAAATCCGGCTTGGAAACACGAGGATCCATATATATTTCATTAGCCCAATAATGCACGCGGACTTCTACATATATTCAACGCCTCACCCCACCAGAATTTGAAGCCACGATCTTATAATTGTGACCGGGGAACGCTACCTCTGGGCCACCAGGACAATAAAAGCAGTCCTAGACTCTCCTATATTTCACACAAAGCCTGTTCAACGAGCTTATAGCGCCATGAACCTCTAATAGGGACCACCAGTGCCGCCTAGCTGATCAGAGCAACGTTTTACCAAATCCGGCTTCGAAACACGAGGACCCATATATATTTCATTAACCCAATAAAGCACGCAGACTTCTACATATAATCAACACCTCACTCCACCAGGATTCGAACCCACGATCTTATAATTGTGACCGAGGAACGCTACCTATGGGCCACCAGGACAATAAAAGCAGTCCTAGACTCTGCTATATTTCACACAAAGCCTTTTCAACGAGCTTATGGCGCCGTGAACCTCTAATGGGGACAACCCATGCCGCTTAGGTGATCAGAGCAACGTTTTACCAAATCCGGCTTAGAAACACGAGGATCCATATATATTTCATTAGCCCAATAAAACACGCGGACTTCTACATATAATCAACACCTCACCCCACCAGGATTCGAACCCACGATCTTATAATTGTGACCGAGGAACGCTACCTATGGGCCACCAGGACAATAAAAGCAGTCCTAGACTCTGCTATATTTCACACAAAGCCTGTTCAACGAGCCTTTGGCGCTGTGAACCTCTAATGGGGACCATCCGTACCGCTTAGGTGATCAGAGCAACGTTTTACCAAATCCGGCTTGGAAACACGAGGATCCATATATATTTCATTAGACCAATAAAGCACGCGGACTTCAACATATAATCAACGCCTCACACCACCAGGATTTGAACCCACGATCTTATAATTGTGACCGAGGAACGCTACCTATTGGCCACCAGGACACTATAAGCAGTCCTAGAGTCTGTTATATTTCACACAAAGCCTGTTCAACGAGCTTATGGCACCGTGAACCACTATAGGTGACCACCCGTGACGCTTAGGTGATCAGGACAACGTTTTACCAAATCCGGCTCGGAAACACGAGGATCCATATATATTTCATTAGCCCAATAAAGCACTCGGAACTCTACATATAATCAAGAACCTCACCCCACCAGGATTTGCACCCACGATCTTATAATTGTGACCGGGGAAAGCTACCTCTGGGCCACCAGGACAATAAAAGCAGTCCTAGACTCTGCTATATTTCACACAAAGCCTGTTTATCGAGCTAATGGCGCCGTGAACCTCTAATGGGGACCACCCGTGCCGCTTAGATGATCAGAGCAACGTTTTACTAAATGCGGCTTCGAAACACGAGGATCCATATATGTTTCATTAGCCTAATAAAGCACGCGGACTTCAACATATAATCAACACCTCACCCCACCAGGATTTGAACCCACGAACTTATAATTGTGACTGGGGAATGCTACCTGTGGTCCACCAGGACAATAAAAGCAGTCCTAGACTCTGCTATATTTCACAGAAAGCCTGTTTAACGAGCTTATGGCGCCGTGAACCTCTAATGGGGACCACCCATGCCGCTTAGGTGATCAGAGCAACGTTTTACCAAATGCGGGTGCGAAACACGAGGATTCATATATATTTCATTAGCCCAATAAAGCACGAGGACTTCTACATATAATCAACACCTCTCCCCACCAGGATTTGAACCCACGATCTTACAATTGTGACCGGGAAACGCTAACTCTGGGCCACCAGGACAATAAAAGCACTCCTAGACTTTGCTATATTTCACACAAAGCCTGTTCAACGAGATTATGGAGCTGTGAACCACTATAGGGAACCACGCGTGTCGCTTAGGTGATCAGAGCAATGTTTTACCAAATCCGGCCTGGAAACACGAGGATCCATATATATTTCATTCCCAATAAAGCTCGCGGACTTCTACATATAATCAACACCTCACCCCACCAGGATTCAAACCCATGATCTTATAATTGTGACCGGGGTATGCTACCTCTGGGCCACCAGGACAATAAAAGCAGTCCTAGACTCTACTATATATCAAACAAAGCCTGTTCAACGACCTTATGGCGCCATGAACCTCTAATAGGGACCACCCGTGCCGCTTAGCTGGTCAGAGCAACGTTTTACCAGATCCGGCTTGGAAACACGAGGATCCATATATATTTCATTAGCCCAATAAAGCACGCGAACTTCTACATATAATCAACGCCTCACCCCACCAGGAATTTGAAGCCACGATCTTATAATTGTGACCGGGGAACGCTACCTCTGGGCCACCAGGACAATAAAAGCAGTCCTAGACTCTCCTATATTTCACACAAAGCCTGTTCAACGAGCTTATAGCGCCGTGAACCTCTAATGGGGACGATCCGTGCCGCTTAGGTGATCAGAGCAACGTTTTACCAAATCCGGCTTCGAAACACGAGGACCCATATAAATTTTATTAACCCAATAAAGCATGCAGACTTCTACATATAATCAACACCTCACTCCACTAGGATTCGAACCCACGATCTTATAATTGTGACCGAGGAACGCTACCTATGGGCTACGAGGACAATAAAGCAGTCCTAGACTCTGCTATATTTCACACAAAGTCTGTTCAACGAGCTTATGACGCTGTGAACCTCTAATGAGGACCATCCGTGCCGCTTAGGTGATCAGAGCAACGTTTTACCAAATCCGGCTTCGAAACATGAGGATCCATATATATTTCATTAGCCCAATAAAGCACGCGGACTTCTACATATAATCAACACCTCACCCCACCAGGATTCAAACCCACGATCTTATAATTGTGACCGAGGAACGCTACTTATGGGCCACCATGACACTATAAGAAGTCCTAGACTCTGTTATATTTCACACAAAGCCTGTTCAAAGAGCTTATGGCACAGTGAACCACTATAGGGGACCACCCGTGCCGCTTAGGTGATCAGAGCAACGTTTTACCAAATCCGGCTTGGAAACACGAGGATCCATATATATTTCATTAGCCCAATAAAGCACGCGGACTTCTACATATAATCAACGCTTCACCCCACCAGGATTTGAACCCATGATCTTATAATTGTGACAGGGGAACGCTACCTCTGGGCCATCAGGATAATAAACAGTCCTAGACTCTGCTATATTTCACACAAAGCCTGTTCAACGAGCTTATGGCGCCGTGAACCTCTCATGGGGACCACCCGTGCCGCTTAGGTGAACAGAGCAACGTTTTACCAAATGCAGCTTCGAAACACGAGGATCCATATATATTTCATTAGCCCAATTAAGCACGCGTACTTCTACATATAAACAACACCTCACCCCACCAGGATTTGAACCCACGATCTTATAGTTGTGACCGGGGAATGCTACCTCTGGGCCACCAGGAAAATATAAGCAGTCCTAAACTCTGCTATATTTCACATTAAGCCTGTTCAACGAGCTTATGGCGCCGTGAACCTCTAATGGGGACCATCCGTGCCGCTTAGGTGATCAGAGCAACGTTTTACCAAATCCGGCTTCGAAACACGAGGACCCATATATATTTCATTACCCCAATAAAGCACGCAGACTTCTACATATAATCAACACCTCACTCCACCAGGATTCGAACCCACGATCTTATAATTGTGACCGAGGAACGCTACCTATGGGCCACCAGGACAATAAAAGCAGTCCTAGACTCTGCTATATTTCACACAAAGCCTGTTCAACGAGCTTATGATGCTGTGAACCTCTAATGAGGAACATCCGTGCCGCTTAGGTGATCAGAGCAACGTTTTACCAAATCCGGCTTCGAAACATGAGGATCCATATATATTTCATTAGCCCAATATAGCACGCGGACTTCTACATATAGTCAACACCTCACCCCACCAGGATTCGAACCCACCATCTTATAATTGTGACCGAGGAACATTCTGCACAATTGGTGGACACTATAAAGAGTTCTAGACTTGTTATATTTCACACAAAGTCTGTTCAAGGAGTCTTTATGGCACCGTGAACCACTATAGGGACCACCCAAGCCGCTTTAGGTGATCAGAGCAACGCTTTTACCAAACTGGCTTGAAACACGAGGATCCATATATTTATTAGCCCAATAAAGCACGCTGACTTCTACATATAATCAACGCCTCACCCCACCAGGATTTGAACCCATGATCTATAATTGTGACCGGGAACGCCACTCTGGGCCACCAGGACAATAAAAGCAGTCCTAGACTCTCCTATATTTCACACAAAGCCTGTTCAACGAGCTTATAGCGCCGTGAACCTCTAATGGGGACCATCCTTGCCGCTTAGGTGATCAGAGCAACGTTTTACCAAATCTGGCTTCGAAACAGGAGGACCCATATATATTTCATTAACCCAATAAAGCACGCAGACTTCTACATATAGTCAACACCTCACCCCACCAGGATTCGAACCCACCATCTTATAATTGTGACCGAGGAACGCTACCTATGGGCCACCAGGACACTATAAGAAGTCCTAGACTCTGTTATATTTCACACAAAGCCTGTTCAAAGACCTTATGGCACCGTGAACCACTATAGGGGACCACCCGTGCCGCTTAGGTGATCAGAGCAACGTTTTACCAAATCCGGCTTGGAAACACGAGGATCCATATATATTTCATTAGCCCAATTAAGCAGCGTGCTTCTACATAAACAGCACCTCACCCCACCAGGATTTGAACCACGATCTTATATTTGTGACAGAACGCTACCTCTAGACCCACCAGGATAATAAAAGCAGTCCTAGACTCTGCTATATTTCACACAAATCCTGTTCAACGAGCTTATGGCGCTGTGAACCACTATAGGGGACCACCCGTGACGCTTAGGTGATCAGAGCAACGTTTTATCAAATGCGGCTTCAAAACACGAGGATCCATATATATTTCATTAGCCCAATAAAGCACGCGGACTTCTACATATAAACAACACCTCACCCCACCAGGATTTGAACCCACGATCTTATAATTGTGACGGGGGAACGCTACCTCTGGGCCACCAGGAAAATAAAAGCAGTCCTAAACTCTGCTATATTTCACATTAAGCCTGTTCAACGAGCTTATGGCGCCGTGAACCTCTAATGGGGACCATCCGTGCCGCTTAGGTGATCAGAGCAACGTTTTACCAAATCCGGCTTCGAAACACGAGGACCCATATATATTTCATTACCCCAATAAAGCACGCAGACTTCTACATATAATCAACACCTCACTCCACCAGGATTCGAACCCACGATCTTATAATTGTGACCGAGGAACGCTACCTATGGGCCACCAGGACAATAAAAGCATTCCTAGACTCTGCTATATTTCACACAAAGCCTGTTCAACGAGCTTATGACGCTGTGAACGTCTAATGAGGACCATCCGTGCAGCTTAGGTGATCAGAGCAACGTTTTACCAAATCCGGCTTCGAAACATGAGGATCCATATATATTTCATTAGCCCAATATAGCACGCGGACTTCTACATATAGTCAACACCACACCTCACCAGGATTCGAACCCACGATCTTATAATTGTGACCGAGGAACGCTACCTATGGGCCACCAGGACACTATAAGAAGTCCTAGACTCTGTTATATTTCACACAAAGCCTGTTCAAAGAGCTTATGGCACCGTGAACCACTATAGGGGACCACCCGTGCCGCTTAGGTGATCAGAGCAACGTTTTACCAAATCCGGCTTGGAAACACGAGGATCCATATATATTTCATTAGCCCAATTAAGCACGCGTACTTCTACATATAAACAACACCTCACCCCACCAGGATTTGAACCCACGATCTTATAATTGTGACCGGGGAACGCTACCTCTGGGCCACCAGGATAATAAAAGCAGTCCTAGACTCTGCTATATTTCACACAAAGCCTGTTCAACGAGCTTATGGCGCCGTGAACCGCTCATGGGGACCACCCGTGCCGCTTAGGTGAACAGAGCAACGTTTTACCAAATGCAGCTTCGAAACACGAGGATCCATATATATTTCATTAGCCCAATTAAGCACGCGTACTTCTACATATAAACAACACCTCACCCCACCAGGATTTGAACCCACGATCTTATAATTGTGACCGGCGAACGCTACCTCTGGGCCACAGGAAAATAAAAGCAGTCCTAAACTCTGCTATATTTCACATTAAGCCTGTTCAACGAGCTTATGGCGCCGTGAACCTCTAATGGGGACAACCCATGCCGCTTAGGTGATCAGAGCAACGTTTTACCACATGCGGCTTCAAAACACGAGGATCCATATATATTTCATTAGCCCAATAAAGCAAGCGGACTTCTACATATAATCAATACCTCACCCCACCAGGATTCGAACCCACGATCTTCTAATTGTGGCCAGGGAACGCTACCTCTGGGCCACCAGGACAATAAAAGCAGTCCTAGACTCTGCTATATTTCACACAAAGCCTGTTCAACGAGCCTTTGGCGCTGTGAACCTCTAATGGGGACCATCCGTGCCGCTTAGGTGATCAGAGCAACGTTTTACCAAATCCGGCTTCGAAACACGATTATCCATATATATTTCATTAGCCCAATTAAGCACGCAGACTTCTACAGATAATCAACACCTCATCCCACCAGGATTCGAACCCACGATCTTATAACTGTGATCGAGGAACGCTACCTATGGGCCACCAGGACACTATAAGCAGTCCTAGAGTCTGTTATATTTCACACAAAGCCTGTTCAACGAGCTTATGGCACCGTGAACCACTATAGGTGACCACCCGTGTCGCTTAGGTGATCAGGACAACGTTTTACCAAATCCGGCTTGGAAACACGAGGATCCATATATATTTCATTAGCCCAATAAAGCACGCGGAATTCTACATATAATCAAGAACCTCACCCCACCAGGATTTGAACCCACGATCTTATAATTGTGACCGGGGAAAGCTACCTCTGGGCCACCAGGACAATAAAAGCAGTCCTAGACTCAGCTATATTTCACACAAAGCCTGTTTAACGAGCTTATGGCGCCGTGAACCTCTAATGGGGACCACCCATGCCGCTTAGGTGATCAGAGCAACGTTTTACCAAATGCGGCTTCGAAACACGAGGATCCATATATATTTCATTAGCCCAATACAGCACGAGGACTTCAACATATTATCAACACCTCACCCCACCAGGATTTGAACCCACGAACTTATAATTGTGACTGGGGAACGCTACCTGTGGTCCACCAGGACAATAAAAGCAGTCCTAGACTCTACTATATATCAAACAAAGCCTGTTCAACGACCTTATGGCGCCATGAACCTCTAATAGGGACCACCAGTGCCGCCTAGCTGATCAGAGCAACGTTTTACCAAATCCGGCTTGGAAACACGAGGATCCATATATATTTCATTAGCCCAATAAAGCACGCGGACTTCTACATATAATCAACGCCTCACCCCACCAGGATTTGAAGCCACGATCTTATAATTGTGACCTGGGAACGCTAACTCTGGGCCACTAGGACACAAAAGTAATTCTATACTCTGGCTATATTTCACACAAAGCCTGTTCAACGAGATTATGGAGCTGCAACTACTATATAGGAAACCCACCGCGGTCGCTTTTAGGTGATCAGAGCAACGTTTTACCAGATCCGGCTTGGAAACACGAGGATCCATATATATTTCATTAACCCAATAAAGCACTCGGACTTCTAAATATAATCAACACCTCACCCCACCAGGATTCTAACCCACGATCGTATAATGGTGACCGGGGTATGCTACCTCTGGGCCACCAGGACAATAAAGCAGTCCTAGACTCTACTATATATCAAACAAAGCCTGTTCAACGACCTTATGGCGCCATGAACCTCTAATAGGGACCACCCGTGCCGCTTAGCTGATCAGAGCAACGTTTTACCAGATCCGGCTTGGAAACACGAGGATCCATATATATTTCATTAGCCCAATAAAGCACGCGAACTTCTACATATAATCAACGCCTCACCCCACCAGGAATTTGAAGCCACGATCTTATAATTGTGACCGGGGAACGCTACCTCTGGGCCACCAGGACAATAAAAGCAGTCCTAGACTCTCCTATATTTCACACAAAGCCTGTTCAACGAGCTTATAGCGCCATGAACCTCTAATAGGGACCACCAGTGCCGCCTAGCTGATCAGAGCAACGTTTTACCAAATCCGGCTTCGAAACACGAGGACCCATATATATTTCATTAACCCAATAAAGCACGCAGACTTCTACATATAATCAACACCTCACTCCACCAGGATTCGAACCCACGATCTTATAATTGTGACCGAGGAACGCTACCTATGGGCCACCAGGACACTATAAGAAGTCCTAGACTCCGTTATATTTCACACAAAGCCTGTTCAAAGAGCTTATGGCACCGTGAACCACTATAGGGGACCACCCGTGCCGCTTAGGTGATCAGAGCAACGTTTTACCAAATCCGGCTTGGAAACACGAGGATCCATATATATTTCATTAGCCCAATAAAGCACGCGGACTTCTACATATAATCAACGCCTCACCCCACCAGGATTTGAACCCCTGATCTTATAATTGTGACCGGGGAACGCTACCTCTGGGCCACCAGGATAATAAAAGCAGTCCTAGACTCTGCTATATTTCACACAAAGCCTGTTCAACGAGCTTATGGCGCCGTGAACCTCTCATGGGGACCACCCTCCCGCTTAGGTGAACAGAGCAACGTTTTACCAAATGCAGCTTCGAAACATGAGGATCCATATATATTTCATTAGCCCAATTAAGCACGTGTACTTCTACATATAAACAACACCTCACCCCACCAGCATTTGAACCCACGATCTTATAATTGTGACCGGAGAACGCTACCTCTGGGCCACCAGGAAAATAAAAGCAGTCCTAAACTCTGCTATATTTCACATTAAGCCTGTTCAACGAGCTTATGGCGCCGTGAACCTCTAATGGGGACAACCCATGCCGCTTAGGTGATCAGAGCAACGTTTTACCACATGCGGCATCAAAACACGAGGATCCATATATATTTCATTAGCCCAATAAAGCACGCGGACTTCTACATATAATCAATACCTCACCCCACCAGGATTCGAACCCACGATCTTCTAATTGTGACCGGGGAACCCTACCTCTGGGCCACCAGGACAATAAAAGCAGTCCTAGACTCTGCTATATTTCACACAAAGCCTGTTCAACGAGCCTTTGGCGCTGTGAACCTCTAATGGGGACTATCCGTGCCGCTTAGGTGATCAGAGCAACGTTTTACCAAATCCGGCTTCGAAACACGAGGATCCATATATATTTCATTAGCCCAATTAAGCACGCGGACTTCTACAGATAATCAAAACCTCATCCCACCAGGATTCGAACCCACGATCTTATAACTGTGACCGGGGAACGCTACCTATGGGCCACCAGGACACTATAAGCAGTCCTAGAGTCTGTTATATTTAACACAAAGCCTGTTCAACGAGCTTATGGCACCGTGAACCACTATAGGTGAACCACCCGTGCCGCTTAGGTGATCAGGACAACGTTTTATCAAATCCGGCTTGGAAACACGAGGATCCATATATATTTCATTAGCCCAATAAAGCACGCGGAATTCTACATATAATCAAGAACCTCACCCCACCAGGATTTGAACCCACGATCTTATAATTGTGACCGGGGAAAGCTACCTCTGGGCCACCAGGACAATAAAAGCAGTCCTAGACTCTGCTATATTTCACACAAATCCTGTTTAACGAGCTAATGGTGCCGTGAACCTCTAATGGGGACCACCCGTGCCGCTTAGATGATCAGAGCAACGTTTTACCAAATGCGGCTTCGAAACACGAGGATCCATATATATTTCATTAGCCCAATAAAGCACGAGGACTTCTACATATAATCAACACCTCACCCCACCAGGATTTGAACCCACGATCTTATATTTGTGACCGGGGAACGCTAACTCTAGGCCACCAGGACAATAAAAGCACTCCTAGACTTTGCTATATTTCACACAAAGCCTGTTCAACGAGTTTATGGAGCTGTGAACCACTATAGGGAACCACCCGGGTCGCTTAGGTGATCAGAGCAATGTTTTACCAAATCCGGCCTGGAAACACGAGGATCCATATATATTTCATTCCCAATAAAGCACGCGGACTTCTACATATAATTAACACCTCACCCCACCAGGATTCAAACCCATGATCTTATAATTGTGACCGGGGTATGCTACCTCTGGGCCACCAGGACAATAAAAGCAGTCCTAGACTCTACTATATATCAAACAAAGCCTCTTCAACGACCTTATGGCGCCATGAACCTCTAATAGGGACCACCCGTGCCGCTTAGCTGATCAGAGCAACGTTTTACCAAATCCGGCTTGGAAACACGAGGATCCATATATATTTCATTAGCCCAATAAAGCACGCGGACTTCTACATATAATCAACGCCTCACCCCACTAGGAATTTGAAGCCACGATCTTATAATTGTGACCGGGGAACGCTACTTCTGGGCCACCAGGACAATAAAAGCAGTCCTAGACTCTCCTATATTTCACACAAAGCCTGTTCAACGAGCTTATCGCGCCGTGAACCCCTAATGGGGACCATCCGTGCGGCTTAGGTGATCAGACCAACGTTTTACCAAATCCGGCTTCGAAACACGAGGACCCATATATATTTCATTAACCCAATAAAGCACGCAGACTTCTACATCTAATCAACACCTCACTCCACCAGGATTCGAACCCACGATCTTATAATTGTGACCGAGGAACGCTACCTATGGGCCACCAGGACACTATAAGAAGTCCTAGACTCTGTTATATTTCACACAAAGCTTGTTCAAAGAGCTTATGGCACCGTGAACCACTATAGCGGACCACCCGTGCCGCTTAGGTGATCAGAGCAACGTTTTACCAAATCCGGCTTGGACACACGAGGATCCATATATATTTCATTAGCCCAATAAAGCACGCGGACTTCTACATATAATCAACGCCTCACCCGACCAGGATTTGAAGCCACGATCTTATAATTGTGACCTGGGAACGCTACCTCTGGGCCACCAGGACAATAAAAGCAGTCCTAGACTCTACTATATTTCACACAAAGCCTGTTCAACGAGCTTATGGCGATGTGAACCACTATAGGGGACCACCCGTGCCGCTTAGGTGAACAGAAAGCCAACGCTTTACCAAATGCTTCAAAACACGAGATCCATATATATATTTTATTAGCACAATTAAGCACGCGTACTTCTACATATAAACAACACCTCACCCCACCAGGATTTGAACCCACGATCTTATAATTGTGACCGGGGAACGCTAACTCTGGGCCACCAGGACAATAAAAGCACTCCTAGACTCTGCTATATTTCACACAAAGCCTGTTCAACGAGATTATGGAGCTGTGAACCACTATACGGAACCACTCGTGTCGCTTAGGTGATCAGAGCAATGTTTTACCAAATCCGGCCTGGAAACACGAGGATCCATATATATTTCATTCCCAATAAAGCACGCGGACTTCTACATATAATCAACACCTCACCCCACCAGGATTCAATCCCATGATCTTATAATTGTGACCGGGGTATGCTACCTCTGGGCCACCGGGACAATAAAAGCAGTCCTAGACACTCCTATATTTCACACAAAGCCTGTTCAACAAGCTTATAGCGCCGTGAACCTTTAATGGGGACCATCCGTGCCGCTTAGGTGATCAGAGCAACGTTTTACCAAATCCGGCTTCGAAACACGAGGACCCATATATATTTCATTAACCCAATAAAGCACGAGACTCGGCTATAATCAAACACCTCACTCCACCAGGATTCGGAACCCACGATCTTATAATTGTGGACCGAGGAATGCCACCTATGGCCACCAGGATAATAAAAGCAGTCCTGTATATATTTCACACAAAGCCTGTTCAACTTATGACGCTTGTGAACCCTAATGAGGACCCATCCGTGCCGCTTAGGTGATCAGAGAGTAACGTTTTACTCAAATCCGGCTTGGAAACACCTAGGATCCATATATATATTTTATTAGCCCAATAAAGCACCTGACTTTTACATATAATCAACGACTCACCCCACCAGGATTTGAACCCATGATCTGGCACTGTGACCGTGAACGCTACCCTTGGCCACCAGGATAATAAAGCAGTCCTAGACTCCTGCTATATATTTCACACAAAGTTTAAGTTCAACGAGCTTATGGCGCCGAACCTCTCATGGGGACCACCAAGTGCCGCTTAGGTGATCAGAGCAACGTTTTACCAAATCCGGCTTGGAAACACGAGGATCCATATATATTTCATTAGCCCAATAAAGCACGCGGACTTTTACATATAATCAACGACTCACCCCACCAGGATTTGAACCCATGATCATATAATTGTGACCGGGGAACGCTACCTCTGGGCCACCAGGAAAATAAAAGCAGTCCTAAACTCTGCTGTATTTCACATTAAGCCTGTTCAACGAGCTTATGGCGCCGTGAACCTCTAATGGGGACAACCCATGCCGCTTAGGTGATCAGAGCAACGTTTTACCACATGCGGCATCAAAACACGAGGATCCATATATATTTCATTAGCCCAATAAAGCACGCGGACTTCTACATATAATCAATACCTCACCCCACCAGGATTCGAACCCACGATCTTCTAATTGTGACCGGGGAACGCTACCTCTGGGCCACCAGGACAATAAAAGCAGTCCTAGACTCTGCTATATTTCACACAAAGCCTGTTCAACGAGCCTTTGGCGCTGTGAACCTCTAATGGGGTCCATCCGTGCCGCTTAGGTGATCAGAGCAACGTTTTACCAAATCCGGCTTCGAAACACGAGGATCCATATATATTTCATTAGCCCAATTAAGCACGCGGACTTCTACACATAATCAACACCTCATCCCACCAGGATTCGAACCCACGATCTTATAACTGTGACCCAGGAACGCTACCTATGGGCCACCAGGACACTATAAGCAGTCCTAGAGTTTGTTATATTTCACACAAAGCCTGTTCAACGAGCTTATGGCACCGTGAACCACTATAGGTGACCACCCGTGCCGCTTAGGTGAACAGGACAACGTTTTACCAAATCCGGCTTGGAAACACGAGGATCCATATATATTTCATTAGCCCAATAAAGCACGCGGAATTCTACATATAATCAAGAACCTCACCCCACCAGGATTTGAACCCACGATCTTATAATTGTGACCGGGGAAAGCTACCTCTGGGCCACCAGGACAATAAAAGCAGTCCTAGACTCTGCTATATTTCACACAAATCCTGTTTAACGAGCTAATGGCGCCGTGAACCTCTAATGGGGACCACCCGTGCCGCTTAGATGATCAGAGCAACGTTTTACCAAATGCGGCTTCGAAACACGAGGATCCATATATATTTCATTAGCCCAATAAAGCACGAGGACTTCTACATATAATCAACACCTCACCCCACCAGGATTTGAACCCACGATCTTATAATTGTGACCGGGGAACGCTAACTCTGGGCCACCAGGACAATAAAAGCACTCCTAGACTCTGCTATATTTCACACAAAGCCTGTTCAACGAGATTATGGAGCTGCGAACCACTATAGGGAACCACCCGTGTCGCTTAGGTGATCAGAGCAATGTTTTACCAAATCCGGCCTGGAAACATGAGGATCCATATATATTTCATTCCCATTAAAGCACGCGGACTTCTACATATAATCAACACCTCACCCCACCAGGATTCAATCCCATGATCTTATAATTGTGACCGGGGTATGCTACCTCTGGGCCACCAGGACAATAAAAGCAGTCCTAGACTCTAATATATATCAAACAAAGCCTGTTCAACGACCTTATGGCGCCATGAACCTCTAATAGGGACCACCCGTGCCGCTTAGCTGATCAGAGCAACGTTTTACCAAATCCGGCTTTGAAACACGAGGATCCATATATATTTCATTAGCCCAATAAAGCACGCGGACTTCTACATATAATCAACGCCTCACCCCACCAGGAATTTGAAGCCACGATCTTATAATTGTGACCGGGGAACGCTACCTCTGGGCCACCAGGACAATAAAAGCAGTCCTAGACTCTCCTATATTTCACACAAAGTCTGTTCAACGAGCTTATAGCGCCGTGAACCTCTAATGGAGACGATCCGTGCCGCTTAGGTGATCAGAGCAACGTTTTACCAAATCCGGCTTCGAAACACGAGGACCCATATAAATTTTATTAACCCAATAAAGCACGCAGACTTCTACATATAATCAACACCTCACTCCACTAGGATTCGAACCCACGATCATATAATTGTGACCGAGGAACGCTACCTATGGGCTACGAGGACAATAAAGCAGTCCTAGACTCTGCTATATTTCACACAAAGTCTGTTCAACGAGCTTATGACGCTGTGAACCTCTAATGAGGACCATCCGTGCCGCTTAGGTGATCAGAGCAGCGTTTTACCAAATGCGGCTTCGAAACATGAGGATCCATATATATTTCATTAGCCCAATAAAGCACGCGGACTTCTACATATAATCAACACCTCACCCCACCAGGATTCGAACCCACGATCTTATAATTGTAACCGAGGAACGCTACCTATGGGCCACCAGGAACCTATAAGAAGTCCTAGACTCTGTTATATTTCACACAAAGCCTGTTCAAAGAGCTTATGGCACCTTGAACCACTATAGGGGACCACCCGTGCCGCTTAGGTGATCAGAGCAACGTTTTACCAAATCCGGCTTGGAAACACGAGGATCCATATATATTTCATTAGCCCAATAAAGCACGCCGACTTCTACATATAATCAACGCCTCACCCCACCAGGATTTGAACCCATGATCTTATAATTGTGACCGGGGAACGCTACCTCTGGGCCACCAGGATAATAAAAGCAGTCCTAGACTCTGCTATATTTCACACAAAGCCTGTTCAACGAGCTTATGGCGCCGTGAACCTCTCATGGGGACCACCCGTGCCACTTAGGTGAACAGAGCAACGTTTTACCAAATGCAGCTTCGAAACACGAGGATCCATATGTATTTCATTAGCCCAATTAAGCACGCGTACTTCTACATATAAACAACACCTCACCCCACCAGGATTTGAACCCACGATCTTATAATTGTGACCGGGGAACGCTACCTCTGGGCCACCAGGAAAATATACCAGTCCTAAACTCTGCTATATTTCACATTAAGACTGTTCAACGAGCTTATGGCGCCGTGAACCTCTAATGGGGACAACCCATGCCGCTTAGGTGATCAGAGCAACGTTTTACCACATGCGGCTTCAAAACACGAGGATCCATATATATTTCATTAGCCCAATAAAGCAAGCGGACTTCTACATATAATCAATACCTCACCCCACTAGGATTCGAACCCACGATCTTCTAATTGTGACCAGGGAACGCTACCTCTGGGCCACCAGGACAATAAAAGCAGTCCTAGACTCTGCTATATTTCACACAAAGCCTGTTCAACGAGCCTTTGGCGCTGTGAACCTCTAATGGAGACCATCCGTGCCGCTTAGGTGATCAGAGCAACGTTTTACCAAATCCGGCTTCGAAACACGAGGATCCATATATATTTCATTAGCCCAATTAAGCACGCGGACTTCTACAGATAATCAACACCTCATCCCACCAGGATTCGAACCCACGATCTTATAACTGTGACCGAGGAACGCTACCTATGGGCCACCAGGACACTATAAGCAGTCCTAGAGTCTATTATATTTCACACAAAGCCTGTTCAACGAGCTTATGGCACCGTGAACCACTATAGGTGACCACCCGTGCCGCTTAGGTGATCAGGACAACGTTTTACCAAATCCGGCTTGGAAACACGAGGATCCATATATATTTCATTAGCCCAATAAAGCACGCGGAATTCTACATATAATCAAGAACCTCACCCCACCAGGATTTGAACCCACGATCTTATAATTGTGACCGGGGAAAGCTACCTCTGGGCCACCAGGACAATAAAAGCAGTCCTAGACTCTGCTATATTTCACACAAAGCCTGTTTAACGAGCTAATGGCGCCGTGAACCTCTAATGGGGACCACCCGTGCCGCTTAGATGATCAGAGCAACGTTTTACTAAATGCCGCTTCGAAACACGAGGATCCATATATGTTTCATTAGCCTAATAAAGCACGCGGACTTCAACATATAATCAACACCTCACCCCACCAGGATTTGAACCCACGAACTTATAATTGTGACTGGGGAACGCTACCTGTGGTCCACCAGGACAATAAAAGCAGTCCTAGACTCTGCTATATTTCACACAAATCCTGTTTAACGAGCTAATGGCGCCGTGAACCTCTAATGGGGACCACCTGTGCCGCTTAGATGATCAGAGCAACGTTTTACCAAATGCGGCTTCGAAACACGAGGATCCATATATATTTCATTAGCCCAATAAAGCCCGAGGACTTCTACATATAATCAACACCTCACCCCACCAGGATTTGAACCCACGATCTTATAATTGTGACCGGAGAACGCTAACTCTGGGCCACCAGGAAAATAAAAGCAGTCCTAGACTCTACTATATATCAAACAAAGCCTGTTCAACGACCTTATGGCGCCATGAACCACTAATAGGGACCACCCGTGCCGCTTAGGTGATCAGAGCAATGTTTTACCAAATCCGGCCTGGAAACACGAGGATCCATATATATTTCATTCCCAATAAAGCACGCGGACTTCTACGCTATAATCAACACCTCACCCACCAGGATTCAATCATGATCTTATAATTTGACGGGTATGCTACCTCTGGGCCACCAGGACAATAAAAGCAGTCCTAGACTCTACTATATATCAAAACAAAGCCTGTTCAATGACCTTATAACCATAGACACTCTAATAAAGACCACCGTGCGTAGCTGATCAGAGCAACGTTTGCAAATGCGGCTTCAAAACACTAGGATCCATATATATTTCATTTGCCCAATAAAACCCGCGGACTTCTACATATAATCAACACCTCACCCCACCAGGATTCGAACCCACGATCTTCTAATTGTTACAGGGGAACGCTACCTCTGGGCCACCAGGACAATAAAATCAGTCCTAGACTCTGCTATATTTCACAAAAAGCCTGTTCAACGAGCTTATGGCGCTGTGAACCTCTAATGGGGACCATCCGTGCCGCTTAGGTGATCAGAGCAACGTTTTACCAAATCCGGCTTCGAAACACGAGGACCCATATAAATTTTATTAACCCAATAAAGCACGCAGACTTCTACATATAATCAACACCTCACTCCACTAGGATTCGAACCCACGATCTTATAATTGTGACCGAGGAACGCTACCTATGGGCTACAAGGACAATAAAGCAGTCCTAGACTCTGCTATATTTCACACAAAGTCTGTTCAACGAGCTTATGACGCTGTGAACCTCTAATGAGGACCATCCGTGCCGCTTAGGTGATCAGAGCAACGTTTTACCAAATCCGGCTTCGAAACATGAGGATCCATATATATTTCATTAGCCCAATAAAGCACGCGGATTTCTACATATAATCAACACCTCACCCCACCAGGATTCGAACCCACGATCTTATAATTGTGACCGAGGAACGCTACCTATGGGCCACCAGGACACTATAAGAAGTCCTAGACTCTGTTATATTTCACACAAAGCCTGTTCAAAGAGCTTATGGCACCGTGAACCACTATAGGGGACCACCCGTGCCGCTTAGGTGATCAGAGCAACGTTTTACCAAATCCGGCTTGGAAACACGAGGATCCATATATATTTCATTAGCCCAATAAAGCACGCGGACTTCTACATATAATCAACGCCTCACCCCACCAGGATTTGAACCCCTGATCTTATAATTGTGACCGGGGAACGCTACCTCTGGGCCACCAGGATAATAAAAGCAGTCCTAGACTCTGCTATATTTCACACAAAGCCTGTTCAACGAGCTTATGGCGCCGTGAACCTCTCATGGGGACCACCCTCCCGCTTAGGTGAACAGAGCAACGTTTTACCAAATGCAGCTTCGAAACATGAGGATCCATATATATTTCATTAGCCCAATTAAGCACGTGTACTTCTACATATAAACAACACCTCACCCCACCAGCATTTGAACCCACGATCTTATAATTGTGACCGGAGAACGCTACCTCTGGGCCACCAGGAAAATAAAAGCAGTCCTAAACTCTGCTATATTTCACATTAAGCCTGTTCAACGAGCTTATGGCGCCGTGAACCTCTAATGGGGACAACCCATGCCGCTTAGGTGATAAGAGCAACGTTTTACCACATGCGGCATCAAAACACGAGGATCCATATATATTTCATTAGCCCAATAAAGCACGCGGACTTCTACATATAATCAATACCTCACCCCACCAGGATTCGAACCCGATCTTTAATTGTGACGGGGAACTACCTCCTGGGCCACCAGGACAATAAAAGCAGTCTAGACTCTGCTATATTTCACACAAAGACTGTTCCATGAGCCTTTGTGGCTGTGAACCTCTAATGGGGACCACCGTGCCGCAGCTGATCAGAGCAACGTTTTGCAAATCGGCTATAGAGGACCCGCATATATTTCATTAACCCAATAAAACGCCAGACTTCTACATATAATCAACTATACTCCACCAGGATTCGAACCCACGATCTTATAATTGTGTGACCGAAAGGAAGCTACTATGGGCCGCAGGACACTATAAAGTCCCTGAACTCTGTTATATTTCACACAAAGCCTGTTAGCGAGCATAACATTGAACCACTAGGGGACCACCTGGCCCGCCAGGTGATCAGAGCAACGTTTTATCAAATGCGGCTTCAAAACACGAGGATCCATATATATTTCATTAACCCAATAAAGCACGCAGACCTCTACATATAATCAACGCCTCACCCCACCAGGATTTGAAGCCACGATCTTATAATTTTGGCCTGGGAACGCTACGTCTGGGCCACCAGGACAATAAAAGCAGTCCTAGATACTGCTATATTTCACACAAAGCCTGTTCAACGAGCTTATGGCGTTGTGAACCTCTCATGGGGAACACCCATGCCGCTTAGGTGATCAGAGCAACGTTTTACCAAATGCTGCTTCGAAACACCAAGATCCATATATATTTCATTATCCCAATAAAGCACGCGGACTTCTACATATAATCAACACCTCACCGCACCAGGATTTAAACCCACGATCTTATAATTGTGACCAGGGAACGCTACCTCTGGGCCACCAGGATAATAAAA
>NW_024750417.1:0-14267 GCF_018991925.1 Homarus americanus
TTTCACGTATTGCTCACAGACACCCACATCCACACTTACCTTAAACACCCACATGCACCCCCACACCCAAACTATCATACACACACACACACACACACACACACACACACATCATCCACTCACATCCCACATCCATACTCATCCAAAATATCACCCACACACCCCCACATCCTAACCATCATCCACACACCGCCACATTCACACCATCATCCACACCTGCCACACCACACCAACATCCACACACCCCACATCCACACGCCACATCCACGCCCCACATTCACATCCCCAGATCCACACATCCCACATCCACACACACCCCCCATCCACACCATCATCCACACACCAACACACATCCACATTATAATCCACACCCCACAACCACACACACCCCATATCCACGCTATCATCCCCAAATCTCACATCCACACCCATAGATCCACACCCCACATCCACACACCCCACATCCACACCATCAGCCACACACCACCTCACCAGCATCCACAAAACACGCACACAACCCCACATCCACTCCATCATCCACACCCCATATCTACAATACCCCATATCCACGCCATTTGTCCACACCCCCACATCCACACTATCATCCATACACACCACACAAACGGTTCTTCGTCACATGAGGCGAGAGGAGCCGACAATAAATACTCAAACGGAAAATCTGGGAGCCATTTCACAGCAGGCGGTCCACACACACACAAACCAGGTATGGATTTTCTACTGTTGAAAAGCCGCATTTTTACCCCATTAAGACGGTATTCACAGTGATTCTCTTCCTCTCTCTCACTCTCACACTCACTCACTCACTCACTCACCACCACTCACTCACGGTCCATCTCTTTCTCTCTCTCACACGTCCAGCATTCTCACTTTTATTTTTTTTTATCTCATCACTACTACTTTGTGTTGTGTGTGGAGAGGAGAGAGGGAAAGAAGGAGGGAGGAGGAAGGAGAAAGTGAGGAGGGAAGGAGAGAGAGAGAGAGGATTTGAATGAGAAGGTGTGGGGGGTGAGAGGGAGGGTGGTGATGAAAGAGAGAGAGAAAGGGAGAGAGGGAGAGGCGCTGGGAAGGATTGAGAAGGGAAGAAGGGTGGAAGGGAGGGTGAAAAGGGCGAGAAAGAAGATGAAGGAAAGAGAGAAATGGAGGAGAAGAGGAGGAGTCAGGGAGGCAGAGGAAAAGAAGTAGGGTGAAAGTGGGAAAAAGAAAGGTTGAAGGAGAGAAAGAAAAATAAGGAAGGGGAGGTGAGAGAAAACAGAAGAAGAAAGGGGTGGGAGAGGTGATCAAGTGAGACAGGATGAGTAGAGAAAAGGGAATGGGAAGGAGAGGAGGAAGTAAGGGAGGAGGGAAAGTGAGAGGAGGGAAGAGGGAGGAGAGAGAGTAACAGCCGTTGCATAATGATGAACTCTTCCTTTCTCTCTAGGCCTACTCCCTTAACTATTCTTTCTTTCTTCTTCTTCTCAATAGTAATCCCAAGACCCGATAACGACATTTATGATCTGGCAACCACCCGATAACGACCGACAACGACCCGACAACTTCTGACAACGAACCTGATAACGACTCGATTAGAATATATAGTTCTAGGACCCGACAATGGCCTGATTATATTACCTGATGACCTGATAAAGATAATTATAAAGATTACCCGATAAATGTGATAACAACCCGATACAACCCGATAAGTGTGAAAACAACACAATACCAACACGATAAGAATGATAACGACCCTATAATAACCCGATAAGATAACCTGAGATAAGAATGCTAACGACCCTATAATAACCCGAAAAGTAAGATAACAACCCAATAAATGTGATAACAACCTGATACAACCCGATAAGGTGAAAATAAATAATACCAACACGATAAGAATGATAACGACCCTATAATAACCCGATAAGATAACCTGAGATAAGAATGCTAACGACCCTATAATAACCCGAAAAGTAAGATACTAACCGATAAATGTGATAACAACCCGATAAGGTGATAACAACTCGATAACAAACCAACAATTGACTGTACTTTCACCTGATAATTACTGACAAAATAATTTCTTAACGACTAAATAATTCAGATTAACGACCCGATACCGACAAGGCTGTAATTTATATCTGTAATTCCTCTCATCTGAGCTCCTCTTCTCTCTCTCCACCCTCCTGCTCCTCCTCGCTTTACCTCCTTCCTTTTCCTTTCTCATACCCTTTACCTCCCTTCCAAAGATGCACACACACACACACACACACACACACACACACACACACACACACACACAAACTAACACACCCCCCTGTTATTCACCTCATTACACTTAGCACTGTTTTGCCTCGCCGTACAGGCCCGTTTAAAGCATTTTATTGTCCTGAGTTACTGTTCAGTGTTTAAAGGGCCGCCAGACATACACACGACTTATGGCTACATGTCTACTGTAGTTGTTGATGGATAGACATAACTCTCTCCCTCACACAAACACACACACACACACACACAGCTTACGTTCGCATAATTAACTCTATCTAATCTACTACATGTAAGGTCGCCTCAGTAACCTTAACCATCTTCCTGGTACTAGCTGAGACATTAACTACCCTCATCACCATTAACTACCTCATCACCATTAACTACCCTCATCACCATTAACTACCCTCATCATCATTAACTACCCTCATCATCATTAACTACCCTCATCATCATTAACTACCTCATCACCATTAACTACCCTCCGTCACCATTAATCCACCTCATCACCATTTAACTACCTCATCATCATTAACTACCATCGTCACCATTAACTACCTTCATCATCATTAACTACCTCGTCACCATTAACTACCCTCATCACCATTAACTACCCTCATCACCATTAACTACCTCATCACCATTAACTACCTCATCAACATTAACTGAGATGAATTGCAAACTAAAAAAATCTCGTTGTTAAGGAAAAAATAACATAGAGATTTGTGTTCTGTCATTAGTTATGTGTGTGTGTGTGTGTGTGTGTGTGTGTGTGTGTGTGTGTGTGTGTGTCTAAAAGTTTGCAAGATATGTGTAAGGACACACACACACACACACACACACCTCACCTTCTACCCTACACCCCCATAACGCCCACACCCACCCACACCCACCACCACCCCACACCCATCACCCACCCTCTCCCATAATCACCCACCACCCACCCCACACTCCATCACTCCAATCTCTACACCCCCATAACGCCCACCACCCAACTCTACACCCACCACCCACCCCACACCCATCACTCCACCCTACACCCTTCCACACACTGGCCCACCACCCACCCCACACCCACCAATCCCACACCCATCACCCAATCCACACCCATAAGCCCACCGCTCCACACTCCACCACCCACTCCACTCCCCCACCAACACCCACTCACACTCTACCTCACCCAACAACACCACCACCACCCACACCCACCACCACCCCACACCCACCACCCACCCCACACCACCACCCACCCCACTCCACACCCACCACCCACCCCACTCCACACCCACCACTCCAACAACACCCACCACCCACCGTACACCCCCAACAACACCCACCACCCACCCCACACCCACCACCACCCTACACCCCCCCAGCCACCACCCACCCCACACCCACTCCAACAACACCCACCACCCACCCCACACCCACCACCCACCTCACACCACCCCACCACCCAACAACACCCACCATCCAACAACACCCACCACCCACCCCAACACCCAACAACACCACCACCACCCCACACCCACCACCCACCCCACACCCACCACCACCATCCAACACCCACCACCACCCACACACTCCAACAACACCACCACCCAGCCCCACCCACCACCCACCAACACCCACCACCCACCCCACACACTATCAACACTCCACCATCCACCCAACACCCACCACCACCCCAGATCACCCACCCCACACTCCACCACCCACCCAACAACACCACTCCAACAACACCCACCATCCACCCAACACCACCACCCACCCTGCACCACCCATGCCACACCCACCACCCACTCCCCACACCCACCACCCACCCAAATGATCTCACAACACTCCCACTATCCATCTAATAGCTCCACCACCATTCTACCCACCCAACTTACACCCACCGTATTCCACTCCACACTCACCTCCACCTCACCTTCACACTCCACCACTCACCCCACACCCACACTCCACCCCACTCCAACACTCACCACCCACCAACAACACCCAACAACACCCACCATTATCCTCCCACACCCGTCTGACAATTGCAAGACGTGTTGACGGAAAGGGAAACACAATATAAAATGGAGACTAACAGTTGGGGGAGAAGGTGGGGAGAAGGTGGGGAGAAGGTGGGGAGAAGGGGGGAGAAGGTGGGGAGAAGGTGGGGAGAAGGGGGAGAAGGGGGGAGAAGGTGGGGAGAAGGTGGGGAGAAGGGGTGGGGAGAAGGGGAGAAGGTGGGGGGAGAAGGGGAGAAGGGGGGAGAAGGTGGGAGACGGTGGGGAGAAGGGGGGAGAAGGGGGGAGAAGGTGGGGAGAAGGTGGGGAGAAGGTGGGGAGAAGGTGGGGGAGAGGTGGGGGAGAAGGGGAGAAGGGGAGAAGGTGGGAGAAGGTGGGGAGAAGGTGGGGAGAAGTGTGGGAGAAGGGGAGAAGGTGGGAGAAGGAGAGAAATGAGGGGAGATGGGGGAAGGTGGGAGAGTGTGGATGAGGAGAATGAGAGAAAGAAAGGGAGGTAAAAGGGAGAAGAAAAGTTGGAGAAGGAGGGGTAGAAGGGACGAGTGAAGAAGAGAGGAAGAAAAGAATGACGGAGGAAAAGAAGTAAGAGAATAGGTATGGGGAGAAAAAAGGTAAAACAGTAGGAGATAAGAGAAAGCAAGAGTAATATGGAAAATAAAGTAAGGAAAGAATCAGTGGCACCCGTTAAATTATTCCGCTGGACACACACACACACACACACACACACACACACACACACACACACACACACACACACACACACACATAGTATTCAGAGGAACAATGAGACAGGATGAATGGACGTCAGGCTTTTTATTGCCACTGAGGAACCTGTGTCTTGAGGGGGGGCAGGAGAGTGTTGGGGAGGGGGAGTAGGAGAGGTGGGAGGGGGAGAAGGAGAGGTGGGAGGGGGAGGCTGGGGGAGGGGAGAAGGAGAGGTGGGGAGGGGGAGAAGTGGGGAGGAAGGGAGGAGAAGGGGAGGAGGGAGAGGGGGAGAGGGAGGGAAGGGAGGAGAAGGAGGAGGAGAGGTGGGGGAGAGGGGGAGAGAGAGGAGGTGGGGAGAGGGAGGGAGAAGAGCCTAGAACTGGGAGAAAAGGGGAGAGGGGGGTTGGGGGGATGAAACTGAAAGGAAGGAGGAGGAAGAGGGAAGATGAAGGAGGAGGAGGGAGGTAGGAGGAAGGGAAGATGAAGGAGGAGGGGGAGGAGGTAGAAGAGGGAAGATGAAGGAGGAGGAGGAGGTAGAGGAAGGAAGATGAAGGAGGAGGAGGAGGTAGAAGAGGGGAAGATGAAGGAGGAGGAGGAGGTAGAGGAAGGGAAGACGAAGGGGAGGAGGAGGTAGAGGGAAGGGAAGATGAAGGGGAGGAGGAGGTAAAGGAAGGGAAACGAAGGGGAGGGAGGAGGTAGAGGAGGAGAAGACGAAGGGGAGGGGAGGAGGTAGAGGAAGAGAAGACGAAGGGGAGGGATGAGGTAGAGGAAAGGAAGACGAAGGGGGGAGGAGGTGGAGGAGGAGGAAGAGAAGACGAAGAGGGAGGAGGAGGTAGAGGAAGGGAAGATGAAGGGGGAGGAGGAGGTAGAGGAAAGGAAGAGAAAGGGGGGAGGAGGAGGTAGAGGAAGAGAAGACGAAGAGGGAGGAGGAGGTAGAAGAGGGGAAGATGAAGGGGAGGAGGAGGTAGAGGAAAAGGAAGACGAAGGGGAGGGAGGGGAGGTAGAGGAAGGAAGATGAAGGGGAGGAGGAGGTAGAGGAAAGGGAAGACAAGGGGAGGAGGGAGGTAGAGGAAGGAAGATGAAGGGGAGGAGAGGGAGGAAAGGAAGATGAAGGGGGAGGGAGGGAGGAGGAAAGGGAAGACGAAGGGGAGAGGAGGTGGGGAGGATGGAAGACGAAGGGAGGAGGGCGTGAAATGGAAGGGGAGGAAGGAGGAAGGAAGAGGGGGGTGCAGGTAGAGTGGATGTAGGGACCTTAGACTCTGTGGGGCAGAGGGGGGGGGTAAGGGGAAACGAGGGAGCTTAGGAAGTCGTGGAGATGTGGGAAAAACAGGGTAGAAGTGGTGAGATGAGAGGGGGAGATGTGGGAGATGAGGGTAGAAGCGGGAAATGAGGGCAGGAGTGGGGAGATAAGGGTAGAAGTGGGGAGAGATGAGAGGAGTGGGGGTCAATATGCTGTTGTGGATGTCCTAATTGGCTGTGGAAGGGGAGTAGAGGAGGGGGAAAGGAGAGGGGGGAGGATGGGAGAGGGGAGGGGGGAAAGGAGGAGATGGGAGAGGGAGGAGATGGGAGAGAGGGAAGAGGAAGGGAGAAGTTATTGTGGTAGGGTCCCTAACTGCCGTTTGGGTCCTCAGTTGTTCTGGGACCCTAAAATCCCTTGGACGGCCCTTAACTGTCGTCTGGGCCCCTGAATTGTCCTAGCAGGGGCCTTGATTTATCCTCAGGGCCCCAGGGTTGTTCTCGAGGACACTAAATTGTTCTCGGGACAGGTTGTTCTCGGGGGACCCTTAGTTTTCATGAGCCAAAATATATAGATGGTGAGGACTGTTTAACTTATATTTTTACAACCCTTAAGTAGTAACGACAAGGGGAAAGGAGGAGGCTAGAACCTAAATGGTCGCCGTGAGACCTAAATGGTCCTCGTGGGGGTCTCCTAAATGGTCGCCGTGGCCTAAACTGTCATGAAGGAAACATGTTATCTACAGCCCTTAAATTACCTAAGGAGTGATTGTGGAGAAGTTAAAGTTAATCATTAACATTTGTGGGATGTGTGGGATAGTGAAGGACTTGGTGGGGTATAGTGTGGGATAGTGAAGGACTTGGTGTGGGTATAGTGTGGGATAGTGAAGGGACTTGGTTGTGGGTATAGTGTGGGATAGTGAGACTTGGTGTGGTATAGTGTGGGATGGTGAAGGACTTGGTGTGTGGTATGGGATAGTGAAGGGTCGTATCTCCGTATCTCAGTCTCCTAAATTATTTTTCCTCTGAAGTGAAAGAAAATTTTCCAAGCACCTGAGATTAACCTAACCTAAAATTAGGATAGGTTTGGTTAAGTTGGGTTTGGTCAGTTGAGATTACTGTTAGATTGGTTAATCTTCATGTGGGTAGTGGGAGTTATCAAACAGGGAGGCACTACCGCCTGGGAAGATGTGGAGAGCTGATCTGACTTTCTGCCTCATTTTACACACCATTGCAAGGTCAGGAGCAGAGTTACGCCAAGAAGTTCGACAACGTTCTCTCTGATCGAGGTTACAATACGTAGGTAAATCATAAAAAATTATGCAATACAATCGAAGATTCTTACATTAATACAACAATATATATATATATATATATATATATATATATATATATATATATATATATATATATATATATATATATATATATATTATTTTCTGGTTTAGTTTAAACAGTCTAATTGGAATAACATACTATATTATTTACAGTGAAATGTAAAACTGTCAACTCACACTATGGCTTGGGAGTGTGTGTCGAGTATAGATGGTGGTCGGCCCCGTCTCAAGACAATTAGCATAATAACTCTTTTTACTGAGTATGTCATCAGGTAACAGGTGGATCAAAACATAGATTTATTCAGTTCTTTAGTTAAGCTGGGGTTTAAGTTAAAGCTATTCCTCATACCGCAGTGGGGTATAAGCTGCACAGAGTTACAGTGTGTGTCCTCAATCGTACCAGTATAGTTGTAACCACGATCAACTCAACTGGTAATTGTATCACCGTGTGTTGAAAATGAAATAAGGCTCTGGCTGAGCTGGGATATCTAAAACTGTTCTCTCTCCTGCCAGTCAGTAAATTAGTTACATAATCTATTTGTTTTAATACTTGACTGCTAGAACAGCTAAGTTTAATTTCATATTTACCGTTCATATTTTTTTTGCGGAAGTGTTTAGATTCTTATCATCTCTGCCTAATTTTTAATCTTCGTCTCGGGTTCGAAACATTCATAACACCCAGCAGCAGACCCAACCACCCCAGAGGTAACCTCGAAAATATTGTGTTTGTACTGTACTGCGCATTATCAGTTCAAACACAGAGAGTCAGAACACGTAAACAAACTCGATCATTAGCAATATTAAAACAAATATGGTGCTGGTAAGTTTGTGTCATTTAGGAGAAAGTAATATAAATTTAAATGAATACACTGATGAGGAGACAGAAAACATTGTTAGGGACCTATGTTACCTGTTAACACGACATACCATATATAGCTACCATGTGTTCACCAATACCTAAAAGAAGGCATTTGCTTGTAAGGTTTTTCTGGTTAAGTGAAATGAAATGTAGTACAAGATGGTAAGAATTGTTTCAAAATTTACAAAAATTCTACAAACGCTTTGTTGGTTAGCCAGATGTCTTTATGATAGTAGGGTTTATCAAGAATTCCGCCATCAGCTAGGAAGTACGTTAAATTACATCTGTCATCTGATCATCTCGAGCCATTCGGCTATGATCGTCCTGGACCTTCACAACATTAGATATAGACACAGTGACAAAACTTTCATTTTTCAGACATGAAATAGAGAACAGTGGTGAAAACTTCCATGTTGGTTATTGGTCTTTTGCATCATTTGTGGCAACCAGCAAGTAAATACACGATGATGCTTGAGCAGTAATTTATTTTAACCTAACAATAAGGTTTGCCTGTGTATATCAACTTGTGTATGTATACACAAGTCATGTATTCCTGTTGGCTCGGCAGCTGGAGCCAGCATTTGACTTCTAACCGATCTGAATTTTCGCAGTCACATGACCATGTGCTCTTGTGAAGCTAATCCGTAAAAAAGCTAATCATCACCGAGGCTCAATCACTGAATTCCTTGTTTGTAGTGGTCAAAACTCCCAGAATACTATGAGTCCACCATCTTGTGAGTATAGACGTTGCATTATGGGACTGTGTGGAGTCATATGAAAACTAAGAATATGGCTGGCCTCGTAATACAACGCTACGAGAGAGGTGTGCGGCCTCAATGCTACGAGAGAGGTGTGCAGCCGCTCCTCTACGAGAAAAGGTGTGTGGCCTCAACATAGAAGAGAAGGTGTGCAACCTCAACTTTTAAAAATGTCTTGACTGCAACGCCACGAGAGGTGTGCTTCCACGCAACGCTACGAGAGAGGTGTGCGGCTGCTCACGCTACTAGAGAGGTGTGCAGCCTCAACATACGAGAAGAGGTGTGGCACCATAACCCTTCTCTGAAAGAGAGGTGTGCTGCTCACTACTAGAGGTATGCACTCATGCCTACAGAGAATGGTGTGCTTCATAGCGCTCTGAGAGGTGTCTTGACTGTCATACTAGAGGTGTGGCCTCAACGCTACAGAGTGCGTGCAGCTCATCTCTACGAAAGGTGTGTGGCCTCCAATGCTACGAAAGAGGTGTGAGGCCTCAACGCAAGAGGTGTCTTGGCTGCTCTGAGGTGTGCTTCCTGGCAGCTGAGAGAGGTGTCTGACGCTCTGGTGCAGAGAGGTATGTGACAGCTCCCTTCTGAGAGAGAGGCCATCTTGACCTCCAGCACCAAGAGAGTGTCTGGCCTGCTTGCTACTGAGAGAGGTGTGCTCCCATAGCCTTCTGAGAGAAGAGAGGTGTGCGGCTGCAAGCATGTAGAAAGGGTGTGTGGCCGCTCCACTGCTAGAGAGGTATCACGACAGCTCCGCTCAGAATGGTGTGCTTCATAGCGCTCTGAGAAAGGTGTGTGGCGCTCGATGCGAGAGGTATGTGACCACTCCCGCTACAGAGAGAGGTGTGCTTCCTGCTTGCTAGAGGTGTGCATGCTCACTACTAGAGAGGTATGTGACCGCTCTGCTGAGGTGTGCTTCTGAGAGAGGTGTCTGGCTGCTCCCGCTACTAGAGAGTGTGTGAGAGGTGTGCTTCCTGGCTACGAGAGGTGTGTGGCAGCTCGGTCTGAGGTGTGAACTTGACTCGCTGAGGAGAGGTGCTTGGCAGCTCTGAAATTATTAAACAACATCATACTAGAGAGGTATGTGAGCCGCTCCGCTGCGAGAGGTGTGCTTCGCGGCTACGGGAGAGGTGTGTGGCAACTCCAGGTATGAGAGGTGTGTGGCCGCTCTGCTGCTGAGAGAGGTGTGCTTCATGACGCTTGAGAGGTGTCTTCCTTTGCTATGAAAGAGGTCTTGGCTGCCAGCTACGAGAAGGCGTTTCGGCCACCTCTTAACACAAAAAGTGTATTGTAACAATAAAATAATAAAATGTTTTGTGTTTATACAATATCATAAACATGTGTGGTCAGGCCCATAAATGTACAGATACACAGACTGTGTTTTCTGTTGTACTTTATCAGAGTCATCACACAGCACCCCGACTGAGGCCAATTCAAAATTTCACCATTCATATTGTAAATATAATTAATGAAGGTTGGAACTTCTCAATTTAGTAAAAACTTAAGCTCCGTTTATTACTGTAGTGATGACAGTTTAGAATTGTGATGATGGGTGATTTTAAGTAAGTGATGATGACTGGTGTTAAGTATAGTGATGGATGGTGGTATATGCTTGGTGATGATGGATGGTGTTAAGCATAGTGATGATGGGTGGTGTTATATGTAGTGATGATGGGTGGATTGTTAGGATAGTGATGAAGGATGGTGTTAAGTATAGTGATGATGGGTGGTGCTAAGTATGTGATGGTGGATGAGTGTTAATTGTGATGATAGATGGTGTTATTATAGTGATGATGGGTGGTGTTATATGTGGTGATGATGGGTGTGTTAATTATAATGATGGTGGATGGTGTTATATGTAGTGATGATGGATGGTGTTAAGTATAGTGATGATAGATGGTGTATGTAGTGATGATGGGTGGTGTTAAGTATAGTGATGATGGATGGTGTTAAATATAGTGTGTGGATAGTGTTAAGTATGGTGATGATGGATGGTGTTAGTATAGTGATGATTGATGGTGTTAGAGTATGGTGATTGTGGATGGTGTTAAGTATAGTGATGATGGATGGTGTTATAGGTAGTGATGATGTATGATATTGTTGGTGTATAGTGATGATTGATGAAGTATTATGTGCTGATGATGGTATGTATATGTACAGGGCGGTGTAATGCATCTAGTCTGTAATACGTGTATATTAGTGTTAAGGTGTAGCACTATTTGCTTCCTCACTTTCAGCTATTGCCGCTAGCTCGTGGTGAATAAGGAAGCAGCCTCTAAAGTCTTTCTCTTCAGTACACAGCCTGTTACCGTCAGAGAACGTCTTCGATTTTTGGGCATTAGCCCAGCCCAAAATGTGTCTTACATCAAGACCTGAAATATTATATTATAATAATAATAATATGTATGTGTATATGATAATATTATTATCATTAATATTTTGTGTTTGAAATAAATCAGGTGAGAATTATATAATTATATGTTGTGTTGTGCAATTGGACCCTTCAATTGTGTGTAGAGATCAGCAGGACTTGGTCACAATTTTCAACCATTAGAAAACATTGTTTGGTAGACTTTGACGACATCATGGAGCTTCTCGAAAAGTTAAGGCTCATGGTATCGAGGAAAAGTCTTAAATTGGATAAAATCATTGGCTCACCGATAGAACACAGAGGGTCAGCGTAGATGGTGTTAAATCTGGTGGGGCTCAATGTAACCAGTGGGGTTCCCAGGGTTCAGTACTGGGACCACTCTTGTTCATCATCTACATAAACGGTCTGAATGCTGGGATCAGCAGTGACATAAGCAAGTTTGCGGATGACGCAAATAGAAGGCTGCAAGATTAATTCAGGGCAGGATGTAAATGCACTGGGAGGATTTAAATAAACTCAGGAATTGGTCAGAGAAATGGCAAATGAAATTCAACACCAACAAGTGCAGAGTATATGGTAGAACAAATGCTGTCAGCGTATACAGCCTTAATAACATCAACCTAGAAAATCGACTTGTGAAAGGGACTTGAAGTGATGTAAGCCGGACCTGCGGTCTAGAAAACAGTGCGTTAATGTTTCGAAATAGGCAAACAGAGTATTGGGTTTTATATCTAGAAGTGTAAAGTAATAAGAGTGCAGAGGTCTTATTGCAACTATATCTTGCGTTAGTCAGGCCGCACCTAGATTATGCGGTTCAGTTCTAGTGCCCTTATTGTAGAATGGATATCAATTCACTGGAGTCGGTGCAGCGAAGAATGACGAAATGATTCGGGACTTAAAACTTCCATATCAAGACAGGTTAAAGAAACTAAGCATTCCGTAGAAAGACGAAAGGTGCGGGGAGATATGATAGAAGTATGTTAAGTTGGGTGAAAGGAATCAATAAAGGCGATATGATAAAGTTCTTATAATATCCAGGTAGGATAGGACTCGTAACAACAGATTTAAGTTGGATAAGTTTAGGTTTAGGAGGAGATAGGAAGGAATTGTTTCTTAACTTAAATAGAGGTTGGTGGACGAGTGGAACAAGCTTAGCAACTTTGTAGTAAGTGCTGGAACGCTGGAGGTTTTAAGGAAGGCTGGATAGATGCATGGATGATGAGAGTGGTAGTGACTCTCGACAGGAGCTGCCATGCAGGCCAACCGGCCTGTTGCAGACATATTTTCTTATGTTCTTATGTTTAAGACTCCTGCTGTGCCTCCTCGTGACAACACATAGTGACCGAGTGCCTCGACCCAGGCTAGACCAGGGGATCTTGGAGCAACATGTACCCAGGATGGCATAGAAGCCCAAGGGCATGTGGACACGCCTTGGCGGCTACCAACACTGCCCATTGACTTGCGGATTAACCTTAGTAGGTATAAAGGCAAGGTCTATATAGAGAAGTCGAACAGCGCAGGTGAGGTGAGACTGGTGGAAGTGATGACGTCAGCTGATCTCTCTGCCTGCGCATGCTTGTCCTTGACAAGGTTGACCCATCTGACAGGCAATTTGTGTGTAAATACCACTGTCTGAGGCAATCAATATAATATTTTGTGACGTGGTAAATTTTCATTGAACTGGCCTCAATGCTGCAGATATGCCGAGCAATTGCTACAATTACAATTACAATTGCTCAGTATATGGATGCAATAGACAAGAATAAAACCCAGTATGATTAAGCATTAAATATTCCGCTTTCTAAAAGAAAAAAAAAATAGACAGCGGTGGGTTTATTCCTGTTGCCGAGCTGATAGCATCAATGCAGTGGTGTGCTCAATACACTTTGAGAATGTGACTACAGAGATGACCTGAAATGTCAGTCCTTTTTTTTAAACAGAGATTAGCCACGGTCACAGGTCACTGACCCACAGTGGAGCCTTTGGGGAGTGGGTGGGGGAGTAATATGTAATAATCATAGTAAATATAATTTATAATAAAAAATTATATATATATAACAAAGAGTCTGTCTGTGTGTCACGAGAATCTCAGAAATTACTTTGACCGATCTGTAGTGATGATGGATGGTGTTATATGTAGTGATGATGGATGGTGTTATATGTAGTGATGACGGATGGTGTTATTTGTAGTGATGATGGATGGTGTTATATGTGGGATGATGATGGATGGTGTTTATTTGTGGTGATGGATGATGTTATATGTAGTGATGATGGATGTTGTTATATGGGTGATGATGGCTGGTGTTATATGTGTGATGATGGTTGGTGTTATATGTGTGATGATGGATGGTGTTGTTGTAGTGATGATGGTGTTGTTTGGTGATGATGGATGATGTTATATGTAGTGATGATGGATGTTGTTATATGTAGTGATGATGGCTGGTGTTATATGTGGTGATGATGGATGGATGGAGTGTTAGACAATAAAATAATAAGTTTAATGCTAAAAATATATTGCTGTGGTGTAGTGAAAAACATGGTGAAACTTATGCACCGTTAATGTAGACTATTGATGGAAGAGTTTTTGGGGACTGAACAGTGGGACAATGTGGAGCCTCCCGGAGGTGGCGTCTTGCGTGCCCTGGGGATGAGCCGCCGGAGGTGCTGATTCTATATTGAGTTATATAATTACATCACCACAGTACTTTCCTAGAGTAGTCATCCATTGGA
>NW_024750418.1:0-10092 GCF_018991925.1 Homarus americanus
TGTTTGTGTACCTGTCAACTGTCCCAGGTATGTGCATTGTTTGTGTACCTGTCAACTGTCCCAGGTATGTATATTCTTGACCTGTAACATATCCTGGTATTTGTACATTGTTTATATACCTGCACTGTCTGTATATATTGTATGCCTATATACCTTTCATCACAACAGAGGCAGACAGAAACAGAGAGATATAGAGAAGAGAAAAAAAATAGAAAAAATTAGAAAAGGGAAAAAAAAAGGTTAGAGAGAGAGAGAGAGAGAAAGAGAGAGAGAGAGAGAGAGAGAGAGAGATAACACTGTCAGCAGATGATGGATCACACAGTAATTGGGGACTGGAGTCAGGCAACATAAGTCTCCAGAAATCACATCTCACATCAGTAAAAAAAATTCTGATGTTTATGTTATGATTCGTTGGGAGGTGTGGGTGTTTGTGTGGGAGGGAGGGAGGGTGTGTGTGTGAGGGAGGGAGGGAGGGAAAGTGTATGTGATGGAGGGAGGGAGTGTAAGAGTGAAGGAGGGGGTGTGGGAGGGAGGGAGAGAGTGAGGGAGGAAAGGAGTGTTATTATTACGTAACGCCGTCAGTAATACCAGTGATGGGTGGTAGAGGTGGTGGTGGTGGTAGTGTGTGGTTAGTGGCGTAGTCAGGTATAGGGGCTGTGGCTGGAGGAAATTGTTAACGTGTGGGTAGTGGTGTGTGGGTGGGTTGTGGTAGGCGGATGGTGGTAGTGTGGATAATGGTAGGTATATAGGAGGACACTTTTAATTCATAGGTATGTGCTCAGTCACATATAAACACACGTATATAAACAGTCACGTGGGGAGACAGACATACACTCACAGGTAAACATCTACATTTATTTGAAAACACAGACACTCATGTAAACACAGCTCCACCATACACATACCACAGTCAAGGTGTAACACAGACAGCGAAGAGTATTGTAGTGTTGGTGGGGGTGTTGTAGTGCTGATGTTAGTGTTGTAGTGCTGGTGGGATGTTGTTTTGGTGACTTCTCAAACACTGCTTCGTTACAACTCTTTATTAATTACGAACATGACATGGACACATTAATAACACCTTCTATTGAAGTTACTAGGACATTATATTTACGTTACTAGGACATCATATTACGTTACTAGACACTCTGATTCTCGGACATGAACATGAAATGAATACACTTCCCACGTAAGTAACTCATCCCATGGAAAGCTCTGACAAACACTCACGTGACCTAGGGGAGGCCTAGCAGGTGGTCCTGGGTTGTCTCTATGGGAGACTGCTTAGCTGGCGCTGGAGGGAAGTCTCAGTCCTGACCGGAGGCGACTGCCTCGGGTCCTCTCTGCCTCCTCTCGAGCGGGCCTGGTCGTGTAGTAGCCCTTCCTCCTTACAAGACACACTCTCTCTCTCTGTCTCTCTCTGTCTCTCTCTCTCTGGTGCGAGGGAGGACTAGGACGTCCCATATATTGGGAGGCGAGCCGTCAGGTTGAGCTGATCGGGGGGGGGAGGGGGGCGAAGGGTCTCCTTACATTTGCCCTCGCTAATGTAGGGTCAGGTCTGGACTTCTTCTGCGGTGTAGGCCATTGTGTATATTGGGAGAGAGCCGGCCGGTGCCCCCTTACATGTGTGACATGGGAGGGGAGCCTGGCCGATTTATAACCCTTGGTCAGCCGTGAGAGTTACCCTACACTTGACCTCCCTAATGTCGGGTCAAGTCTGGACTGTTTCTGAGATGTAAGCTGTGGTCTGACAACCCATCACTACACCTCCCGCCAAGACCAAAGCTTTCATGCTCAGAGAACTGATGACACATTTTAAGTAGACAGTAACATCATGTGCAGTATCTAATATAGTCCCTGAGGCGATAATGCATCCTTACATTTTACACTACACCAACACAACAACACCCCCCACCAACACTACACCAACACCTCACCAAAACAACATCCCACCAGCACTACAACACTAACATCAGCACTACAACACCCCCACCAACACTACAATACTCTTCGCTGTCTGTGTTACACCTTGACTGTGGTATGTGTATGGTGGAGCTGTGTTTACATGAGTGTCTGTGTTTTCAAATAAATGTAGATGTTTACCTGTGAGTGTATGTCTGTCTCCCCACGTGACTGTTTATATACGTGTGTTTATATGTGACTGAGCACATACCTATGAATTAAAAGTGTCCTCCTATATACCTACCATTATCCACACTACCACCATCCGCCTACCACAACCCACCCACACACCACTACCCACACGTTAACAATTTCCTCCAGCCACAGCCCCTATACCTGACTACGTCACTAACCACACACTACCACCACCACCACCTCTACCACCCATCACTGGTATTACTGACGGCGTTACGTAATAATAACACTCCTTTCCTCCCTCACTCTCTCCCTCCCACACCCCCTCCTTCACTCTTACACTCCCTCCCTCCATCACATACACTTTCCCTCCCTCCCTCCCTCACACACACACCCTCCCTCCCTCCCTCCCTCCCACACACACACCCACACACACACACACCTCCCAACGAATCATAACATAAACACATCAGAATTTTTTTTACTGATGTGAGATGTGATTTCTGGAGACTTATGTTGCCTGACTCCAGTCCCCAATTACTGTGTGATCCATCATCTGCTGAGAGTGTTATCTCTCTCTCTCTCTCTCTCTCTCTCTCTCTCTCTCTCTCTCTCTCTCTCTAACCTTTTTTTCCCTTTTCTAATTTTTTCCATTTTTTTCTCTTCTCTATATCTCTCTGTTTCTGTCTGCCTCTGTTGTGATGACAGGTATATAGGCATACAATATATACAGACAGTGCAGGTATATAAACAATGTACAAATACCAGGATATGTTACAGGTAAAGAATATACATACCTGGGACAGTTGACAGGTACACAAACAATGCACATACCTGGTACAGTTGACAGGTACACAAACAATGCACATACCTGGGACAGTTGACAGGTACACAAACAATGCACATACCTGGGACAGTTGACAGGTACACAAACAATGCACATACCTGGGACAGTTGACAGGTACACAAACAATGCACATACCTGGGACAGTTGACAGGTACACAAACAATGCACATACCTGGGACAGTGACAGGCACACAAACAATGCACATACCTGGACAGTTGACAGGTACACAAACAATGCACATACCTGGGACAGTTGACAGGTACACAAACAATGCACATACCTGGGACAGTTGACAGGTACACAAACAATGCACATACCTGGGACAGTTGACAGGTACACAAACAATGCACATACCTGGTACAGTTGACAGGTACACAAACAATGCACATACCTGGGACAGTTGACAGGTACACAAACAATGCACATACCTGGGACAGTTGACAGGTACACAAACAATACACATACCTGGGACAGTTGACAGGTACACAAACAATGCACATACCTGGGACAGTTGACAGTGTTACGAACCCCTCCACCAATTGTCATGATCATCCACCCAGCACTACGAACCACGCCATCTATTGTCTTGATCTACCTACCCAGCACCACGAGCACCGCCATCTAGGGACGAGACACGAGTATGACTCGTCTTAGTTACCACTCCGGGGTTTCCCTTCTCCATATCCTGGTTGTTGCGTCCCTTCCTCCAAGTCTTCTTTGTGAGCTCCAATTCGAGGAGAGAGCACTTGGCTCTGGGAAGTGACCACAGGATCATCTATCCTCTAAACCTGCGGCGCAGTGACTACCTACCGTCTTCTACAATACTCAGCCTTACTCGTCAGCCATCTCAGCTCCTCACTTAAGTATTTGTATCTTGTATTGCCTCCCCCACGTCCACTTGCTTCAAAATTGTTTATGTTGTATTAATATGTATATACTGTTAATGTTTAGGTTAAGTTTGGTTAAGGGTAATTTATAAGCTGAATATTTTGTTTAGGGGTTTATGGTACTTTATTATACACAACAAAAACTCGCATCCTTTGTCTACCCTTTTATAGTCCGATTGTCTTTGTTTTTGTTTTTTTTGTTGCCTGTTGGGATCTGGGTAGACGTATACTATATTCTAAATCCCCAACTCGTAACAAATGGCGACCGTGACAGGACACGACCTTAAGTACCATATTCCTTCCTCCCTTGTTACTCAGTGTTAATTATTCCTCCCAGTCACTTCTGTTCACAATTGCTTTACGGTGGTTTAAAGTTTCCTTCATATGTGTGTGCATATATTGGTATTATTGTACAGTAAGAGTGACAGCCGTAGGATATTAGGTTCCAGGTGTCATAAGGCTTACCTGTTATTACACGTGGCAGTCGTGTAGTAAGTCTTATCGAGTGAAGGGAAGAATCCGGATCTGTTTAATGCTGTACCCTCACTCCAGAGTAGGCTGTTCCATAGTCACTAGTTTAGGGTGAAGTGATATCTTGGGACGCCCCGCTCTACCAGGACCCCATAATTATAAAGCCTCCATTATTGTTCTTCTCATTATCTCATTCAGGGTCAATCATACCATTTATCAGGGTTGTTTATCCGGATCTTTATATTAACGCCGTAATACGCCCTTCCTCTTTAAAGTATCTCAGGGTTGTTAATCCGGATCTTTATATTAAATGCCGTAATACGCCCTTCCTCTTTAAAGTATCTCAAGGTTGTTAATCCGGATCTTTATATTAACGCCGTAATACGCCCTTCCTCTTTCAAGTATCTCAGGGTTGTTAATCCGGATCTTTATATTAATGCCGTAATACGCCCTTCCCCTTTCAAGTCTCTCATCCTTATCTAAGGATCTTCTCAGAAGAACAATAATCATAAGTGTAATTTCCCTAGGTAGTTTCCGGGACTTTCTGGTTATCCACTGCCGTGATATTTTCTAGGGTAATCCACGTATCTTATCTTTTGACCATTAATTAATTTATCTAGGTTTTCTTAATGGCCACCTCAGGATTTGTTAAACTTGGTAGTCCTGGAGGAGTGGAAGAACAAGATACCATTTCACATCTTGAAGCATGTGGAGGATCGTGGAGAGGTTAATTTAGGGCGTGCGGCTGAGCTGGCTGATGAGTACGCCTTGCTGGTGGAGTCACTGTGCCGTAGGGAACGTGGTACTTCCCGACATGTTAGGTCCTCCTCTGATGATAACCTTGGGAACGTGAGTGGTAGGTCGAAAGGTCCCACACCTACTCCCCCCGATGCAACCAAGCTTACTTGTTCTTACTGTAAAAACCCAGGCCATACAATCCGGACTTGTAAACACCCAAAGTGTCGAATTGCTAAAAGTAGTTCACTGGATCCCAAATCCAAACCAATAGCAAACACCAATGTGGAAAGGCCCCATCAGGATCTCTTCTCTTCATTCACCTATGAGGGAAAAATTTCAATCATGGAGGGGTCTCGTTCTTTCCCTATTCGTATACTACGTGATACGTCATTCCCGATATATCTACCGCATTTACTAATGAGTGTGTTCTAATTTCAGATCTCTCATCCCATTCTTCCTATCCTTTAGCTAAAGTGCACCTCCAATGTCCCTTGATTACTGGAGAAGTGCAAATAGCCATTAGGAAAGACCCAATGCCTGTGTGCGGCATTCATTTATTATTGGGTAATGACTTGGTAGGAGATCTAGTGGTTCCTAACATAAAGACAGTCGACTCTCCCTTACCTGTCAACTCCACCACTGACCTTAAAGAAACTATTCCTCATCTTTTCCCATCTTGTGCTGTCACTCGGTCACAGAGTGTGCGAAATGGGCCCTCTTTATCTAAAACCACCTCCAATATCTGACTACCCACAGAAGATCTGTACAATAAGACCATTAGTAAGGATGAGCTCATTACAGCCCAACAATCTGATCCATCTTTGTTCAAACAGGTGATGAAAGACCCCAGTGTGGACCATTGTACATCTTCGGCTTACCACCCACCGTCCCAAGGTTGCTTGGAACGGTTCCATGAAAACTTTCAAATCAATGCTAATAAACTATCTCCCCTCAACTATATAGTCCATACTCCTGATCTCAGAAAAGATTCACAACTTGTTCACATTAATCTCATGAAACTTTACCATTCCAGGCAGTCAGAGGAAGACATCCCAGAGGCTATAAGTCAACCTGTATTGCATACGGTTTTGTCAGGGCCGGAGCCGGAGACAGATGACATGGACCTATTGGAGAATTTAGACTTCCCTCTACCTAAAGAAAACCCTGCTAACAGTCACATACTCAACAACTTGGATGAGTATTTTTCTGTTCTGAATCCATCTCAAGCAAAAGATCTCGCTAAGTTATTATCAACATTTCCTAAAGTCACGTCAGACCTCCCAGGGTTTTGCAATATACTTAAACATGATATTAAGCTAATCTCAGATGATGTACAACCCATTAGGCAATCAGCCTATCGACTAAATCCACAAAAAAGAGAGATTATGAAAAGGAGGTAGACTTTTTGTTAAAACATAACTTAGCTGAGCCTAGTACCTCCCCCTGGGCTTCACCTTGCCTTCTCATTCCAAAACCCGATGGCACTTTTCGTTTCTGTACCGATTATCGTAAAGTGAACCAGGTCACTGTCTCGGACTCCTACCCTTTACCTTTGATTGAAGATATAATAGACAGCATAGGCTGTGCCAAATTTATCAGTACCGTGGACCTGTTGAAAGGATATTATCAAGTGGGACTCACGGATAGGGCAAAAATAATCTCGGCATTTATAACTCCATTTGGTCTTTTTCAATATTTGGTTTTGGCGTTTGGCTTTTCTAATGCTCCGGCCACATTCCAGAGGGCCATCAACTACCTAATTCAGGACCTAGGTGGGACGTTCGCCTACCTGGATGACTTGGTGGTGGTGTCGGACGGCTGGGACGAACATCTGGTGCGTTTGGAGATACTGTTCGCACGATTGCAAGAGACTGGATTCACCATAAACCTGGCTAAATCTGCTTTTGGCCGGGCCTCAGTGACTTAACTGGGACATATCGTTGGGCATGGTATGGTGGCACCCAAGGACGCAAACGTTAAAGCCATCTTGTCCTTCCCCACTCCAAGGACGAGGAAGGAACTCATGCGCTTCCTGGGGATGTGCGGCTACTACCGTCGGTTCTGCAGTAACTTCTCCAGCGTGGCCGGACCCCTCACAGACCTTACCAGTTCTGCGGTCCCTTACATCTGGAACCAGAGGTGCGACCAGTCTTTCCACCGCCTCAGAGCTTTCCTTGCCTCCAAGCCTGTAGTCCACCCCCCTGACTACACCTTGCCCTTCCATCTGCAAATCGACGCTAGCGGTGTCGGAGTGGGGGCTGTGCTCCTACAACCCGACCCAACCACTGATGTCCTTCACCCTGTGGCATACTACTCCGCCAAGTTGAAAAAACATCAGACCAACTACTCGACCATAGAGAAGGAGGCCCTGGCTCTGGTGTTGGCAATAAAGAAGTTTGAATGTTACCTCCAGTCTTGCCCACAAGCAACCCTAGTCTTCACCGACCATAACCCACTCACGTTCATCCAACCTGATTGCAGACTCCTTATCCCGAGCTCCAGTGAAAATGCAGCAGCTACTCTCCAGACGCACCAGGTGATCACCTCCTTCGCGCCCGCGCTACGGAGGTCTTTGGAGGGGTGGTGTGTTACGAACCCCTCCACCAATTGTCATGATCATCCACCCAGCACTACGAACCACGCTATCTATTGTCTTGATCTACCTACCCAGCACCACGAGCAACGCCATCTAGGGACGAGACACGAGTATGACTCGTCTTAGTTACCACTCCGGGGTTTCCCTTCTCCATATCCTGGTTGTTGCGTCACTTCCTCCAAGTCTTCTTTGTGAGCTCCAATTCGAGGAGAGAGGACTTGGCTCTGGGAAGTGACCACAGGATCATCTATCCTCTAAACCTGCGGCGCAGTGACTACCTACCGTCTTCTACAATACTCAGCCTTACTCGTCAGCCATCTCAGCTCCTCACTTAAGTATTTGTATTTTGTATTGCCTCCCCCACGTCCACTTGCTTCAAAATTGTTTATGTTGTATTAATATGTATATACTGTTAATGCTTAGGTTAAGTTTGGTTAAGGGTAATTTATAAGCTGAATATTTTGTTTAGGGATTTATGGTACTTTATTATACACAACGAAAACTGTCATCCTTTGTCTACCCTTTTATAGTCCGATTGTCTTTGTTTTGTTTTTTTTGTTACCTGTTGGGATCTGGGTAGACGTATAACTATATTCTAAATCCCCAACTCGTAACAACAGGTACACAAACAGTAGTAAACAAACAAATAACTCAACCCGACCAAGGACAGTCTAACAAGGCCATCAAATGGTATATTCCTGGAGTGATGGTTTGTTTGTCTTCTGAGGTCAGGTAGTGATTAGTGAGTGTCAGGGTGATTAAGGGGAAATATAAATTCGTTATTGGTTTCCACGATGAGAGGGTTGGAGTGGGTTTTTAGGGTGGGGTGAGAGGGGTGGAGTGGGGGTTGTGGGTGAGGTGAGAGGGGTGGAGTGGGGGTTGTGGGTGAGGTGAGAGGGGTGGAGTGGGGTTTCTGGGTGAGGTGTGAGGGACGGAGTGGTGGGAGAAGGGGAGGTGAGGTGTCTTGGAGGATTGAGATGGATGGAGTGGGGGGTTGTGGGTGAGAAGGGTGAAAGTGAGGTGTGTTGAGGGGGAATTGAGTGGTAGATGAGGGGGATAAGAGGGATGGGTTGTGGTGGGTGAGAGGAAGGAAGGTGAGTTGAGGGGGGAGGGGGTATTAAGTGGTAGATGAGGGGGGGATGAGAGGGATGGAGTGGGAGAGGTGTGTGTCGGCGTCGGGAAGTCTTTGAACTTGTCTGAGGTTAAGTAGACAATAATTACCCGCCATTTAAGCCTTAAGTGTTTGTGATGGAAGGATGACTCAACACAAACACTCACTCACAACACAAGCACTCACAACCCAAGCACTGGAGACAAGCACTCACAACAAAAGGACTGGAGACAAGCACTCACAACTCAAGCACTGTGGACAAGCACTCACGACCCAAGCACTGGAGACAAGCACTCACGACAAAAGGACTGGAGACACAAGCACTCACAACTCAAGCACTCACAACCCAAGCACTGGAGACAAAGCACTCACAACCCAAGCACTGGAGACAAGCACTCACAACCCAAGCACTGGAGACAAGCACTCACAACCCCTAGCACTGGAGACACAAGCCTCCTGGCCCAAGCGCAAGGCCTGGCACTCTGGCCCAAGCACTGGGACAAGCACTCACAACCCAAGCACTGGAGACAAAGCACTCACAACCCAAGCACTGGAGACAAGCACTCACAACCCAAGCACTGGAGACAAGCACTCACAACCCAAGCACTGGAGACAATACTCACAACTCAAGCACTGGAACAAGCACTCTAGCCCAACTGGAACACAAGCACTCTAGCCCCAAGCACTGGGCAAGCACTCACAACTCAAGCACACTGGAGACACAAGCACTCTAGCAAGCACTGGACTAGCACTACAACCCAAGCACTGGACTAGGCCACTCACAACCCAAGCACTGGAGACAGCTTTCTGGCCAAGCACTGGAGACACAAGCACTCAACTCAAGCACTGGGGATGGCACTCTGTGCAGCACTGGAGGAACACAAGCACTCACAACCCAAGCGCTGGAGACACAAGCACTGACAGCACTCAAGCACTGGAGACTAGCCTCACAACCCAAGCACTGGAGACAAGCACTCACAACCCCAAGCACTGGGGCACAAACTCCTTAAGCACTGGATACACAGAGTACTGGAGACACAAGCACTCACAACCCAACACTGGAGACACAAGCACTCAACCCAAGCACTGGAGATACAAGCACTCACAACACAAGCACTGGAGACAAGTACTGGAGACACAAGCACTCAACACAAGCACTGGAGACACAAGCACTCACAATCCAAGCACTGGATACACAAGTACTGGAGACACAAGCACTCACAACCCAAGCACTGGAGACACAAGTACTGGAGACACAAGCACTCAACACAAGCACTGGAGACACAAGCACTCACAACCCAAGCACTGGAGACACAAGCACTCACAACCCAAGCACTGGAGACACAA